>NW_009634822.1:0-10753 GCF_000690535.1 Cariama cristata | reverse complement strand
GCTAGAGCCTTCCTTCCACAGCCACGGCACTACGAGGTGCCTCTGCCGAGGCAGCCTGTTCTAGTTCCCATAGAAAAATGCACATTTTTGTGACCACTTCTGTTTTAAAACAGAACCGACTGTGACACAGTTGTACTGGGGGAAGCCACTGCACAGACCCCTCCTTTCCCCTTCTCACTCTCCCTCTGCTCGGGTCCCACCAAAACTGGCAGTGTGTTTTACCCTCCCTCTGCTCTGGTCCTGTGAAATCTCGTATTTCATGGACACTTTTGCTTTCCTTCTCTTGGCTTCTCCTCCTGTTCCCACGGGATCCCTTCGGTAAACTGGTGCTGATCTGACACAGGTATTTTCTTTGCTATTTCCAAAAGGAAAAATAAATAAAAATCATTCCTCTGTGAAAAGATGCAGCAGCTGAAAAACCCTAAGCAGAAGGGAAAGGTTTAGACAGAGTGGGTTATGAGAGTTAACAGCGATAGAGCTGAGATGCACTGATAGCTTTTGAAACCTATTCCACACATGCAGTATTTTTGTCTTCAGCTGCAGGGACCCTTCCATTTATATCCCCTTACCCATATCAGTGATACCAGCTTTGGTTCCTGTTTGTTGTTCCCTTCCATTCCTGACTGATATCTAAGCAGCCGCCAGTTTTGATGCTTGCAAACTTGTTCGCTTTCTCTGATTATACCTTGTAACACCTTTCGAGAACTTGGGCACTGTATCACTAGACCAAAAGGGCTGCAATTACCCTGTGACCTTTTTTCATATTACCATGCTAACACACTCAGCAATCCTCCTTAACTGTGCAAACTACACAAGATCTACGCCAGATCAGTAACAAATCATTAGAATAGAGCAAACCGCTTTTGGGTGGTGATCAGGCCCGATATGACCTAATGACTAGGTCATGATTTTTGGGAGTTTATGTGCTCTTTGGGGGTTAGAGGGAAGAACATAACCATGGTGTTAAAAATGCCACAAACCCACTTATTACACTTTTATCCTTCTTTAAAGAAAACCCAGACACAGTGGTGGGCAAAAATCACCCTCTTCTAGCAACCAGTGTTCAAAATTTTCATAATGCATCTTGGCACTTGTTAAATATGAACCCACCCTAATACAGATAGTATATTAAAAAAAAAAAAAGGCGCTTTATAATCAATCAAGTATACAGATGAGGGCTACCTCTGAGAACACAAATTAACCCCTAGAAGTACACGTAGCTTCTGTAAGGTTAGGCTAAACCAAACTACAGAATTTCTGTTCTCCTGACCACAGATACATAACGTATGCAGTGGTGTGTTATAAGTACTGACGATACATTTGAATTGCCATGTATCTCAATAAAAAGCAGTAAGCTTGGAATGAATTTGAGCCTTTGAGCATTTGATTTCTTTATCATCTGACATTTCCAGGTAACATCAGCCAATACCCCACGTTAAATAGTATACCAAAATAAGTAGTCTTTGCTCAAAAACCTGGCTAGAGATTGCTTTCCTGTGATAGCCATCCTACAAAAAACTTTGGGTTTGAAATAAGTCTTAAGATCAAAGAGCTTCTACTCAGAGTACCTTACTACTTAACAAAAAAAGTAGTAGCATCCCAATAGCACAGCATGCCCAAGGAGGAGGGTTCCCTCCCATCTTATGAGAAAATTCCCTCTGTTGAATGTTATCCAACTCGTTTCAGCAGATATATTATGATTTCAGAAGTTACTACTTCTGAATTTCCAAGCCTTCTGGTTACGGTGATTACATGCTGCTTGGTAGGAACAGGCATTAGCAATGTAAATAGGAACAAGGTCCTATATTGCTGCAGTTTGAGGTAGGGCTGTTTTTCATCAGGTTCTATGGTATTGAATGGCAGCGCCAAGCTATCAGTAATATTAATGCAAGTTTAGAGATTCAGTATTCAAAAATACCTATCTAATTCACATTCATGAGAAGAGCACCTGCAATTCTTACAAGAATAACTACTACATAGATGCATAATTACTGTTAGCATGGAAAAATTACCATAGATATGTGACTTTGAACCAATTCTTGAAAGGGACACCCCAGATAAAGAAGCAAGGTGTTAGTTCATGGCACATTAAAGTCTCACAACTGAATTCAGGCCTTTGTACCTGTGACACCCGCCCCATCTGCACAACAGTCAGTAGCACCACCCCAAGAAAGCCAGAGAGCCGTTACCAGAAACTTCCAGGGAGATGAAAGCTCACCTGTGAGAGCAGCAGTGGGTATTCTTGGCACTGCTATGAGTCATTTGTTATTCAGCTATCTGATTAACTGTAAAGGAATTTAAAGAAAGAACCAAAAAACAAACAAAACACAACAACAATCTCTGCTAACAAGTATCAGGTATAGCAGAGCTTACCTTCTTACTAAACGAATGCAGCCATATCCTCAGTCCTGTGCTCATAATGCAGGCTAGCAATCCAGCAAAACAAAATCTGCATCCTTTCAAAGTCAGGAAAGCCAAAGAAGAAAACTCTGAAGAGAGCATGCTGCTCCAGATGTAGAGATGATGTTCCCTATCTATATGACAACAGGGCATAGAGTATATATACATTTGGAAGAGGAAGCTTGCTCTTTCTCTCTTCTACAGGCAAAACCTTTTCTTTCTTTTTTTTTAATTAAGTTTACTCTTCCCTATTTTGGCTTGTCAGCATTGAACTAACCACACAATTTCTAAATCAGCACATAAACATCTCTCTTCCCTCAAATGCCTGCTTTCTACAGACAATTTCACTGCCTCCTTAGCTCCCAGGCTCCAGAAAGAGGCTGTGGTAATTAGGTTGCAGCTGATGATCCTAACAACGTTAAGCAATCTTTTCAATTAGAGATTTGATGATACAGGTGCACAGTAGTTTACAGGAGTTAGCAGTCACTTGTTGGTCTGAAAAATTTGGGAATCCCTTTGCTAGGCTATTTAGAGCTCTTAATTACCCTAATGAGCCACTCTACTGTTGCTGATAGTGGCACTTGGAAATGGTGCCTTTCTCCCAGCTCTGTGTATGCCTCGTAGTCACCCAAGAGGAATGGAAACTGAAGCACCCTTCTAGTCTCTTGGACTTTGTCTTTTCTCAGCAAACTCTTTCCTTACCTGATGTCAGGTACTTAAGGTAAAAGTTCAGTGAGGGGAAAAAAATGGAACTTGTGGCTTGTACCTGTGCTAGCAATGGAGCTTGCTGGCATGTCCTGAAGGTACTGTCTGTGTAGCCGCCTTTTAAGGTTTTACCTCCCGAGAGACATGTTAGGCAAGAGAGCACCACAGCTTTATCAAAGGCTTAAAATTATTCTGGCATCCACTGGGGTTTACTTATCTACCCATTTCATAGGTTCCCCCATGCTCGCTTTTTCTCTTGGTGCACTCAGGAGTTACTACAAGCCTTCACAATTTCTTTCTTCCTCTTCTTTCTGAGGGGCAGGGAAGAAGTTGCCTTATATCCCACCACAGTCCTTCCTAGCACTTGTCTCCTTAAATTCAGACAGCTATGAAAAAAAGTTTCCCACAGAAGCTGGTTCTTTCTTTCATTCCCCAGAGAAAACTTTTCTTTGTTTGTTTTAAGCTTCAAGCAAACACTTTAGAGCTGGATTTGCAAAGACGCCTAAAAGGTAGCTTAGAGTTATATCAGTGTCTGGGCAGCTGACAGGTCCTTGTTCAGGCAATTTAGAAAATGAGATACTTATCAGAATCATTAGGCGATACCTGCCTTTGGGACCATTGCCCATATGGACAAAAACTATTTATTAACAGCACTTTGTGATCCTCAGATGAAGAAATGGTTTTACATCAACTTAATATAACTGTAATGGGTTGACAGGATAAATCATTGTGATCTTCAGGTCTGATCCTGTGAGAACCACAACATCTTTGGTTTCAAACTGCGGCCCTTTGTTCATAAGGGTCACGAGAGTATATGCTTGTGTCCCAGTCCTTACACAGATGCTTATTTCGTGGAACAGTTAAATGCTTGATAATGACACTTCTTTTTCCTTCTTTGTACTACAGGTCCAGAAGCACTAGGGTACTTGATTTTTTTTTTTTTCAATTTGCTAAGCCACAAAGACTGCAAACATGTCTCTGGAAGACATCCACATGAACAGCCAGGATTTGCTTGATAAAAAACAATTAGACGCTGGAGGATTTGGAACAATTTCTTTGTGCTTTCACAAGAAACATGGATATGTAGTACTAAAAAAAGTGTATACAGGACCCCAGCGCACTGAGTAAGTTACAGATCTTAGTTCTGATATTTATCTTTCAGTTAGTCTAAGGAATCCTCTGAACTCAACGGAGATAAATCTAAATAAAGTGTAATAATTTCAGATCTTTGGATTCTGGAGATACTGAATGTGGGGAAAATACTCTCAGACAATGCTAGCAGCTGTCCTGCAAATTTTCCTTTTTTCTGTCACGAGCCAAGTTCTTTAGTTTTAACTCATTGTTCCAGGGAAGTTCCTGTTTTCTGTTGCAAGATGAGCATTACTGTGAGTTGTTAAGAATCGAGGGGACTTAAGCAAATGCAGGAAATGCACACTTAAGGAAATGCAGGAGCTCAGTGGCCACATGATATTTTCAAGCTTGCAGATCAATTTTCAATACAATTGTCCAACGGTAGATGTCCACTAGGAGCTAAACACACATGAGCTATCAGCAGGACTCCAGCCCCACATGTATAATACCAAGAATGTAACCCTCTCCCCTTTGAGAAAAAGCAGAGTGAGCCAAGCCCAAGCCAAAGCCCCCATTTAATTCAGAGATTGAATTAGCTGTTGATTTCAGTGGATTCAGGTCACGTTGCAGCTCTGCTACCTCACAGCCATAACAATCCTAAAACTCTCCCATGAGTCATCCACTAGAGAGAGACAAAACCCCATGTTCTTCTAGTTCAGGTTATGATAAAGAAATTAACTGAGTTTTTATTTTGCCAGTGGAAGGCAAATGAAGAGATTCTAGTAGCTTGGAGACTGCAGTGACAGTTTGGGATGCCCAGTTAAAATGGACAGGCCTGCCAGGTTTATTTTTGGGTTTGTGTTTTTACTTTCTCACTACACAGGCTCCTAAGTTTGTTATTCCTTAAAGTATTGAACCAAAAGTCTTAAGCAAATTTCTAACTGACCCTAATGCAAACAAAACCACCGCTTTCTTCTCTAGTACTACAGAGGAATGCAGAGGGAGAAAGCAGTTTTCTTTTAAGTCACAGGTTAGGAAAGCATTAGCAAGCAACATAGTCTCAAGATTTTCTTACATCCTTTTGCCCGATGACTAGAACAGGAGCAATAGAAAAAATACCACCCCTTCTTCTATTTAATATAATGGGTACCATCCTTCTTTAACAGCCTTAGTGAGCTCTCAGCTGTGTACCTGTAACTATTGATGGGTTGTACTGAGGCTTAGGTAAAGAGTTAGGCTTTGAATTCATCCTAAACCAGTAACAATTAGTCATGTTACCATCATCCAGTATGTGGGTGGATCCCCTGTAATAAATCCATTTAGAACATGAATACCAGCCCTTTGGGCAAGCAACCTGTATAGTTTCCTTTACAAGAGGTAGCGGAGTGTGTCTTGATCCTCCTTGTTCAAAGGCTTTCAGCCCTGCCCTGTCCTGATCCCACCGCAGCTCAGGGATTTGAACATGCACAACCAGCAATGCACCTATAAAACAAATGCCTAGACACTTTCTGAAAAGCAGGCCTTAAATTCAGGCTGAGCACACAGTCTCTGTGCAAGGCATTTGAGCAGAGACTTAGAGAATATAACCTGGTATGAACAAATCTGTATCAGTTCAAAACCAGCTGAAGATATTGTTCATCTTACAGCGGCTCTAGGGATGTTGACATTTTTGGCCATCATTTTCATTGTGAATAAACAGCATTTTCATCCCTGTGTAATTTCTGTTTTATAGATATAACGCTTCCCTCCTTGAAGAAGGCAGGATTATGCACAGACTGCAGCATGACCGTGTGGTAAAACTACTAGGTATCATTTTGGAAGATGGAAACTACTCACTTGTGATGGAGTACGTGGACCGGGGGAACATGATGAAAGTGCTACAGAAAGTGAGCAGAGAATTGCTTCATCCCTTGCCGTTCCTTAGGGTTCATAAGATGCTTGAAAGGGACAGGATGTTACTGCCATCTCCAGAGAATGGAGTCTTTAGTTTCTCATTCTGCTTTCTGTATTAAAGAGCCAGTGGCAGCCCTGTCTTCTCTAGAGACAGCAGAGGACAACTAGGGCTTTCCTGCACATCACAGAGGAGCAGTCCACAGTTACAGGTTCAAAGTTACAGGGGTGTTTGTAGAGATAGGTGGAGAATTTGCTGAAGATGAATGCTTTTGTAAATACGGAGTGACTCTAGAATTACTTTAATGCAAAAACTTAGATCCAAGAAGGACCTTAGTTCTTTTTTACCATAGCTTGAGCAGAGGTACTCTTGGGACTGGAAAATGAACTTTTTTAAAGGCTGTTTTTTAATTTGATGGTTGTAGAAGCATTTTTTTGAGATGGTACTTCTGTTCCTTGTTTCAGCTCTCACTGCCTTTGTCAGTGAAAGGGCGTTTCGTGCTGGAGATCACAGAAGGAATGCTTTATCTGCATGAGCAAGGCTTCGTACACAAAGACCTAAAACCAGAAAACATCCTTGTGGACACAGACTTCCACATTAAGGTACCTGTTAGAATGTAAATGGAGAAAGCTGGTGATTTGGGTTGAAGAACCCAGTCCAGCTGCATTGGTTAGTATTCCTGATGGGTAGATGAACTCCTTTGTAGTCTAGCAACTTATTGCTATGAGAGTGTTAGCAGTGGATCACTGAAGTATGGTGGCCTGTACAATATCTGAGCCTGAGATTTGCATAATCTCCCCCCAACTGTGAAAAATAAAATCTCTAAGAGTATTTAGAAAAATGAATAATATTTTTGAGAATTAATGAACTACAAATAACAAAACAACTGGAAAGAAAAAACAAACCTTAACACAGACATTGAAACAAAATAGAATATCTATGGATCGTGGCTTTTGTCCTTTATTGCTGTAATTTCTCCTCCTGCTTTTACTTCCTCCTTTTTTTTCCTTTCCTGCTTTTGCCTCCCTCTTTTTTCCTTTAGTCATCATTTTTAAATGACACCCAGCAGCTACCAAAAAAGCAGCAGGAGACTACTTCCAAGGATGGTTTATAAGCCTGTTCCAAAGCCCTTCTGTTACCTTTAGCGGGGTTTTGGATCAAGACACACAGATATAGAGCCTACCGCTGAATAAACCTGAGTAGAATTTGCAGCAGTCCTCATCAAATGTCCTGTCTCTGGTCAAGGTGAGTTGGTGAAATAATCACCCCATTACAGTTTGAAACTATAGAATAAGTTCCTGTTAAGAGAGCTCTGTCATTTGATATATTTCTCACACATAAATTAGTGAGAAGTTGTTTGACAAAATTAATATAGTAGCAAGTCCTAGTGCAGCATGAGCAGCTTGCAGATAACGGGTATAAACTACATTTTTTTTTGCCAAAAATAAAAAAAAAAAATCATGATCTGCCTTAAATGTAAATTGGATGACTTTTTGGGTTTCAGTTTGCTTATACGGATGGGACCAAACTAGGCTACCATCATACCACCAAACCCAGGATCAAATTTAGAATCAGATCAGGCTTCCTTAAGGAGCCTGATGAAAAGTATAATTTAAGGCAGCTGTTGTATGATCTATCTGCTTGAATGTGTCTAACATTGCCAGTATTTATAAAGGGAAATAGTTGTTCTAGGAAACTGCAAATGTAGGAAGATTTATATCATATCTTCCTCCATCACATTAGACCTTCTCTCAATTGTAGACATGAACTTGGACTCCTGCTTCCTCAGCAAGATGTCACTTACATTTTCCTCTGAATACATGACCTGTAAATTTAGCTCAAAGCTTCAGAAACTCAAGAGGAACAATAAGCTAGTTAAAGGCAACAAGACAGAAAAGAAAAGCGAGTTAGAAGTGAGGCAAAGTGTCACCTCGGTTTTATCTGAGTTGATTGGGTTACACAACTCAGTTTGACAGCTGCCTGTGGCCAAGAGAGGCAGTCCCATTTTCTTTCATTTTTCCTCTCATGTTGACCTCCTGTTCCCTTGTGTTAGCACCGGTGCTAATCAGACCACCCTGCGCTGATTTAGGAAGCCAAACCAGCAGATTATTATTTACCATGTTCGCAGTGCTGCCCTTCTGTTGGAGAGCACTTGGTTCAGCAAGTCGGTTGAGTGTCTTGCACTAGATCTTCTCAGTGTCAGATAAGTGTTAGTGCTGGAACAGGAGGAGCAGAGGGAGCACATAACAGGAGGCTGTGGGGAAAGGAGGGAAGGATTACTTTCTTCACCATCAGTCTAGTTGTAAAACTGCACCCTAAAGTTTCAGTAATGTCACCTTGTCGAGCACACAGTACCCAGATATCCCTGCTTTAACTTATTCCATGCTATCCTTTTCCATGCACATCACCTCATTTTAGAACCTCTTCTTCCCCCTTTCTGCAGGAAGGTCCAAGTTGAGTTAAATGAAATCTAAATGGTAAGGACAGTGAGAGAGGAGGAATATCTGCCCATCTTATAGATAGCTTCTGGATTTGAATCTTGGCTTCTTCTCATGTGGATCTTCTGTTCTGCCGCAAGCATGCAAGCAGATCTTGAACGTGACTGTCAATATAAGTAAAACCAAACTTCTTTTTTCCTTACATTGTGTGATCATTCTGAGAGGAGTTAAGTTAATAATGAAGGTTCAGCCTAACGGTTCCCAGTTGGCAGTAATACTTAATTTAGGCAAAAAAAAACCTACAAAACAGCAAATAGTTTGTTTTCCTTTCTTGTCATTACATTTTTTGCAGTGTTTCATTTTTAGATAAGTTATTATCAGCAATTCATTATAACATTGAGCAGTGCGTGAAATACTTGTTTATCTCCTCTTCCTAACAGCACTAGCTCTGATGCATCTCATTTTTCAGATTGCAGATCTCGGCATTGCCTCCTTTAAGAGCTGGAGTCGGCTGACCCAAGAAGAGGCTGTCCGACAGAAGCAAATCAAGAGCGCTCGCCAGAACAATGCTGGGACTCTTTTCTATATGGCCCCAGAGCATTTACGCTGTGTTAATGTAAAACCTGTGGAGAAATCAGATGTTTACAGCTTCGGCATAGTGATCTGGGCAATTTTTGCTAACAAAGAGCCATATGAACGTAAGTTACTTCCAAAAGGATGCTATCGCAAAATTAAGTTACAAATGTTAAGCATTTAAAGTTATAAGATTAGTAGATTAAATCACCTGTGCCCAAAACCAGTGCCTGTTTGGCACGTCATGGCCAGTAAGAGGTGTTGGTTACATCAATCCTGACTTCTAAGCATGGGCAAGAACATCTGAATTGAAATGCAGGCATGAACTCAATCTATTCACATGGCATGGTGTGGGCATAAGCCTGCGCTCAGTGGCAGAAGTTAGACAAACCTTGGGCAGGCCAGGATGGAGACTTTGATGTACGCAATTTCCTGAGGTGGGCTAGTTACGTGTGGTTTTTCTTTTAACAGGAATGGTCACACAGCCAGTTCCTGCTGCTCAGCTGTGTAGTGCTATTTTCTCAACATGCAGTAATGTGCTCATGTAGAACAATAGGAGCAGACTCCGGATTTCCAAAGTAACATGTTCATCATTTTGAGTGGATTTTTTGCTAACTAAATGGCTAAACATTGCCTGCGTGGCCGTCTTTGTGTTCATACCCAGTGCACAGCCTAACTGAGATGCAGGTTCTAGAGAGCTAGATCTGTCACCCTTACTCACACTGGGCATATCTTACATATAAAAGTAAATCCATTAATCTTAAAATAAATCTCATGGAAGTTAGGGCAGTGGATTCAAATTCACTAATGCAAGAGATTTGTAGCTGTAACTTGGACGCCTTTGAAATCTTCTTTTACGTATCCACAAATACACAGGGAGCTGCTTCATTATTTCTTTTGCCTACAGAAAGTTAGCAAAACCTGTGATCAGGGTCTGATAAGAAATTTTATTTTTCAGATGGTATAAATGAAGCCCAGATTTGCTTTGGCATCATGAATGGAAACAGACCAGACATAAAGGAGATCACTGATAAATGTCCAGTGGAAATAATTGACCTAATGAAACAATGCTGGGAGCAAGAGTCAGAGAAACGGCCAACCTTTGCAGGTAAGGCATTGCTTTAGGATTCTTTTTGTTACTTGTCCATCAATAGTTTGTAATGCAGCAAAACAAACTTGAGTGTTTTACTCCTAAAATACAAATTTTTGCTTTGAAAACAGAAATACCGGTTCATATGCCCAGTAAAGCCTGCTCCCTGTACCATGACTAAAAATGGGATCTGGTCCAACACTTACAGATTTGAAAAATACTAGTGAGTGGGTGGAGCTAAGACATTTTGTACCTGCTGCTAATTTGTCTTCAGCTTAGTATAATCCTCCTGTTTTTTTGAAAAGCTAACATCAAGGGTCAGAGTATGTCTTGGCTATGACTGAGAAAATCCCCTATTGAAACTAGCCTCAAAAGCTGTCCCAGTTTAGCCTTCCATGAGCAATGCAACAGCCTTTGACTAGCTAATCATCCTTTCTTATGGTCAGATGCCGAAACGCTTGCAGTCTGTAAAAGTCTTGCCTGAATGGTCTGGGAAGGCGACTAAGAGCGTTCAGCGTTCTTTATCTCCTCTTGTCTCTTCTTTCTGCCTCAACAGGTAGTGCCAAAAAAAACCAACCCCACAAC
>NW_009634821.1:373-1182 GCF_000690535.1 Cariama cristata | reverse complement strand
CGTCTGCGGGTGCGGTGCGGGTGCGTGTGTTTGCACACGACGTGCGTGTGCAGAAGCAGCCCTGTTTGAACACGCTGCGCTCTTTTATTCCGTCTTAGGGAACAAAACAAATGAGAAAAGCGATACCCACCGATCTCCCCGTGCTAGGGGGGGAGCGCCTGGAATCCCGCGTCTCGGGCTTTCCTTTCGTTTTTGTTTTTTTGCCGATACGGTTAAAAATCTAAATCTAAGGAAATGAAAATCCGGAAAGGATTCTGTGCGGAGTTTCTTAATGTGACCCATGATATGCTGTGACCCTGCCGAAGGAAGGGAGTTTATTTTGTAATGCTCCCAAAATATTGATATTTAATAAGCAGGACAAGTGTTAACTTGAATTACTTAATGCTTCTTTTTCTGGGTCTTAAGATAAAGCCTTCTTTTTATGCCGTTTTTGTACAGAAACTTCTCTGAAAGAAATTCGTGATTACGTTTTAGTTAAATATTTTGGAAAGGGTTTTCAGTAATAGAGCTTATTTGGTTTTTGTTCTGGACAGTACAAATTTGAAAACCTTTGTAGCTAATGCTGAAAAAATAATATATGATTATTTAATTCTGAGATCAAGATAAAAGCTGCGTAGATTTCAGAGTTCAATCAGTGGAGAAAAAGCTTCTCGTTTACATTAATTTTTTATGTTCCCTTCCTATTTTCGCGTAAGAATTTAATGTTCTCCATCACACAGGGCTTCCGTCAAATTATCTTCTACAATTACGAGGAAAATTAGAGCCCCTCTTTCCGCAGTACTTTTCGTAACTTCTTAATAAAAAACAAG
>NW_009634821.1:0-277 GCF_000690535.1 Cariama cristata | reverse complement strand
ACCTTTTTTTCGTGGGCTTTTACTCACAAATATCACACCGAAGATTTGTTGCTTCTTGCCATGTGTGTGTACGAACACTGCACCGGATAATTATGATCCCTGCCTCTTACTCCGAGAACAATTCGATGAGGTGTTATATTCGGTTTATATAGTGCTTTTAACGAAAAACAAAATACAATTAAAACACCCACGCGCAAAACCATCACAGAAATAAAAGCAAACCAAGACTAACACAACCCCACCTCCCCGTGGCTTGGTTCTAATTCTCTATTTATTT
>NW_009634820.1:0-639 GCF_000690535.1 Cariama cristata | reverse complement strand
CCCAAAGCCAACCTACTGCCACAGAGGGACCGAGTTCCGGGCACACGGGAGCCTTCTCATCCCCCCGGACACATGCGCAGGCAGAGCAGAGACGAGGGACCCTGTCCTGCCCCTCCAGCAGGCAGCAGCACAAAAGCATTGAGTGCAAAGTTTGTGTTTTGTTGTTCTTTTCTTTGTTTGACTGTACAAAGAGCAATAAAAACATCCTACACTCAGTAGAGTGTTTGGCACAAGAAACCCATCAGAAGGCGCAAACCCAAAGCTGTAGTCATGACCGATACCAGCGCCTCCTGTGTGTATATATATATTTGTAGAGATTCTCTCTGTTGTGTACAGCTATGTACATACAGATGCATTGGCAAGTTGCAATCCAAGAATAGTGCATGAACGAAATGAAAGGCAGATGCAAGACTGGTCGTGTGCAATAGTCAGAGGCCTTTGGCCGCAAAGATGCCAGCTCAGTCCCGCGTGGAGCCGCTCACAGCCCAGCTTCGAGCAGGAGACGGTCCTGGGGAACCGGCCTTGCGGCCAGCTCCCCACTGGCACTGTACGGGGAAAGCCATCCGGCGTGGGGGTACGCGGGGGCAGGCAGCCTCAGCCCAGCCCTCCCCGGGCAGGAAAGCCCGCGGGAGAGGGGGG
>NW_009634819.1:999-2281 GCF_000690535.1 Cariama cristata | reverse complement strand
AACCACAGCTCCACCAAGGCGGGGAAGAACCTGCCCCAACCCCACATCCAGGCAGGTCTCAAGGAGCTTCACCAAAGCAGTTGAGGTCTCATCCCCTCTCCCAGGTGGGGACAGGGAAGCCAGCCCTGAGCTCTGTCCCCCACCAGGTCACCCACCCACAGCACCGTTTCATGTTTCCCAGTTTCCAAACAGACCCCACCACAACCATCCTGGCACTGGGCTGTGCCGGACGGGACAACACAGCGATGGGACAGGAACCCAGCACCGATCCGGGCTCTCCAGCTGCCTCCAGCCGTGTGGGCACCAGCTGGAGCAGGATCGCTGCCCTGCCTCGGGGACAGGGACGGAGCCAGCAGCAGCTTCACTTGCTCCTGATGACTACACAAACTCTGCAAAAGTGCTTTTTTTAGGATGCTGAGCACGCCCCGAGGCTCTCCGTTAATACCTTCAGCTTCTTAAGTCAAGTGCCTGTGTTTGAAAATTTCTCAGCTGCGGCAGTTTTCTCCCTTCACGCGCCTTTGCAGAGCCGCCAGCTTATTTTTCTACTGTCTCCTCAAGCCATCCCTGTTCTCAGCTCCGGAGCCACCTTTCCCTGAGCTGACGCTGGGCTTTTTCCTTTAAGGGCTCGTGTTTTGTTTTGCTAAATCCTGCTGCCCCAAATTCCAGCGGAGCTGGGTCGGGACCCACTTCCCTCCCATGTCCCCTCTGGCCCAGCAGAGCCTCTGGGTGCCCCCAGCCCAGCTCCCTGCACCCCGGGATGGTCTCCCCGCCTCCCCCTGCACCCTGGCCAGGGGAGGAAGGGTGCCGGGAGCCACGGAGAGGAAGCGGTTTTCAGGGTGGGGATGGAGCAAAGGAAACTTTCGGAGCTCCTCCACCCAAACAACATCATCCTGAGCAGGTTTCCTTCCGGCATCACCCCCCTAAATAACCGCTACCGCTGGCTTGCCGGCGGCTGTGCCCTCACACTGCTCCTCCCGAGCCCCGGCGGACACCATGCCACGCTCCCAGCCTGCTTGGGCTTTTTCCCTTCCCTGGCATGAACCATCGCTCTGTGGGATCTCAGCGGGTGCAGGAACGGTCTCCGCAGGGCAGACCACCCTGTGCCAGGGCAGGGCTGGGCAGCTGAGCACCCAAGGGACAGGATTCCTCCCTGCAGGGACCGCAGTGCCACTGGGGCATGGGTGCTCCCAGCATAAAGGGTCAAAAGTGAGGTGGTACCCGGCTGGCAGGACCATGCTCCAGGCAAGGGACATGAGGGAACCAGGTCCTCGGGCAAGCGCCA
>NW_009634819.1:0-942 GCF_000690535.1 Cariama cristata | reverse complement strand
GCGGGCGCGAGGTGGCCCGGCGAGCCGCAGCTGGTGGTGAGCATCTTGCCGGGTTGGAAGCGGTTGCTGAAGCCGAAGTCGGTGAGCTTGACCACCCCCTGCTCCTGGAAGAAGACCACGTTCTCGGGCTTGAGGTCGCGGTGCACCACATGGAGCTTGTGGCAGTAAGAGATGGCGTGGACGATCTGGGCGAAGTAGTGTTTGGCCCGCGCTTCAGCCAGCCCGCCCTCGTGTCGCATGATGTGGTCGAACATGTCCCCGCCGTCGCCCAGCTCCAGGATGAGGTAGAGCTTGGCGTGGGTGTCGATGACCTCGTAAAGGCGCACCACATTGGGGTGCTGGACCAGCTTCATGCAGCGTACCTCTTGCAGGAGCTGCCCCGCTGCCTCCCCTGCCAGCTTGCTCTTGTCAATCACCTTGACGGCCACCCGCTGCCCGGTGAAGACGTGCCGTGCCAGCTTCACCACCGCAAAGTGGCCCTTGCCCAGCGTGCGCTCCAGGTCGTACAGCCCCGCGATCTTCCCCTCGCCGCAGCCCTGTGCCCCGGCCATGATGGTGGTGTCAGGCGGGGACGGGCATCGGGCGCTGTGGGATGGGGAAGTTGCTGAGCAGTGTGGGGCAAGGGATGGGGCACCCCCAAATATCAGGTGCCTCAGCACCACGGACCCCAGGATCCCCAGGACATCAGAGTTCCCAGCACCCTGGGCACCTCTGACACTCCACCTCCCAGTCCCCAGCATCCCAGGACCTGGGCACCCATCTGTACCCTTACCTCCAGCCCCCGGCACCCTGGACATCCCAGTACTCCCACCTCCACCCCTCAGCGCCCTAGGGTACCCCAATACACCTATGTCCAGGTCCCCAGCACCCTGAGCACCCCAATAACCTCACCTTCAGTCCTCAGCATCCTAGGTACCCCAATACCCTCGCCTCCACTCTCCA
>NW_009634818.1:1752-1989 GCF_000690535.1 Cariama cristata | reverse complement strand
CGCTGCCCGGAGCGGGCAGCCCAGCGCCAGCCCTGCCAGCCCTCCCCTGCAAAAAATAGCAGCTTTCGGGTGCTTTATTTGCACTTTCCTTTTCTGAACTTGCCTTAAAAAGATGCAGAAAGGCTCGGTTTTCAAAGCGACAGCATTTAAATGACGTTCTCCCCTGCTCATCCAGCTCTTATTGCTGTACGAAACAACGAGCGTGCGTGGTACATGGTGGGATTTTAACTGTAACTC
>NW_009634818.1:614-1622 GCF_000690535.1 Cariama cristata | reverse complement strand
TGCAGCGGCTTCTGTTTAACCGCTCGGCTTGCAAAATTTATTGCGTCGCCGGTGTCTCACAGTAATTCTCTGGGTTTTCAAAGAATCCCAGGAAAAGAGTTAAAATGGAGCCTCTGCCTTAGTCTACGTTCATTGCAAAGCATGTGGGGCCAAAGTCTGGTTTTCCTGAACCCTCTGGTAAATCCCGAGGGCTCAGCCGGGAAAATTGCCCTCCAGGACGTATGGGGATATACTCTGAATTTCAAAATCATGCCAGTGGGAGAGGGGACAGGAGTGGTGCAGGGAGCAGGGGACACCGAAACGCAGGTCCCAGCGTTGCAGTCAGTGCTCGGGCAAGGCTGAGCCCGGCACCACCGGACCCACGACAGGGCCCGAGGTTTTACCGGTACCGATAACAATCCCTCAGGCTGATACACTGGGAATTGCTGTCAATGGCCTCAGGATGGAAGGTGTGGGATGCAGGATGCCGCTGGGTTTTGTTGCCCATGGAGCCGTTGCAGTGGGATGCAGAGCGCTCCCGGGCATGGATTTGGCCTGGCCCTCCTTGGATTTGCCGACTTTTCATCACCTAACACAGAGGCGATGGGGTTTTGCATCCCCCTCCAGGCAACCCCTTTTCCATCTTCACTCTTTGCCACCAGAAAGTTTTTCCCACCATCAAACCCTAAACCCTCCCTGCTGCCGCCAGAGCCCATTCCCCCTTCTCTGCTCCCCGCAGCGATATTTCTTCCCTCCTTTGCAGCCCCGGCCGACAGCGGGGAGCCCCCGCAGACCTTCCCTGCCAGAGCGAAGCGGATGCTGCGAGACCGAAGGCATGGGGTTTGTTTCATCTGTTCTCATCTTCCCTCCGCCCCGCTGCAGCTCTCTCGACGTGCGTCGCACACGTAGGACGCACAGCGCCTGCCAGCTCCGCTCATCCCTCTCACGCACCTTAACCGAGGGGAAACTCGAGGAAAAGCCCATAAACCAGATGGGAAACAAGGACTGGGTTTGCAGCGTGCTTGTACT
>NW_009634818.1:0-585 GCF_000690535.1 Cariama cristata | reverse complement strand
AAGAGACGGCCGTGCACAAACCCATCGCTTCTGCCCAGGCAGCAGATGGGGCAGCCCTGCGAGGACGTATGGGATGATGAGCCCTAACACGAGCACGTGGCTCCAGCGTCCCCACGTGCCGTGACCGATACCCACACTGATTTCCACCCGTAACAGCTTCTAGTGGGCACAGAGTCACCAAACTCCCCTTTGCCTGTGGTGGCAGATTGTCCCATCCCCGGTGCCGGCACAACGCGTTCAGGTTTGCACACAGAAACCCTCCCAAATCCCCATTTTGCTGATATTTCTAATTGCATGGGATGAATCTGCCACCGGCACGGGGGCTCGCCTCCGGCTGCCCCTATTTGCTGACTGCAAATGGGCCCGATCCGGCCCAGTGCGGGAGCTGCTGAAGGATTTTGGCCCTGTCTGATGCAGAACAGGCTCCCCATAAATTTCCCCTGGTTTAATTTCACCGCTGAGCGGGGGACGACTTTCCTATCAACTGGGGCTGTCGCTAGCTCCCCTGCCCACTGGTAGGGCCGGTACAAACTGATGGCGATGGGACCATGATTTTCCCCCTCCGGCTCCGGTGATGGGCTGTCG
>NW_009634817.1:0-13931 GCF_000690535.1 Cariama cristata | reverse complement strand
TATAAAAATAAAAATATGTATATAAAATGACATGCCAAAAACTGTCAGGAATTTGGCTACATGTAATTATTTCCTGTTTTGGGGAACAGAGGAGAAATGAATAGTTCTGTTGGTAAGTGCATTTCCTAAAACACAGGCTTTCTCAAATCTGTTCTTGGAGTGTCACAGAAGTATGTAGTATTTGACTTGATGTGCTGTGGATAGACACTTTCCCAAGTTCATGCAGTAACTGAAAGTTTCTTTACTTGTACTTGCCCTTAAACCCCATAAAGGGTTGAAGGATTTTTTTTTTGGTTATGTTTTCACGCACTGCAAATAATTTCAGCCCATTGTCTTTAATGCACAAATCTGAAATATGGCATTTGGTTTCCTACACTGAGTGTATGGATTAACTCATTCTTTTGATCTAGAAAAGGAGTAGTTACTGATAAGGACATATGCCCTTTCCTTGGTGAATCAGTCATTAGAGAAAGATGACAGACTGTGCCTTTGGTTCTGTGCTTACATGCTGACGGCAGAAATCCGCAGATGTGCAGGAATTGCGGCTTCACAGCATGTGGAATTCCTTTTCTCTTTTTGGCTGCTTGTCTGTGTTTACTCAGCTAGCCAGGTTTCTCACCTCCAGCTTTTGTAAGTGAGTTTATCTGTTGAACTAAAATGTCTCAGCTGACCACATGGAGGCTTTCCCCCTCAGAGGACAAACCCTCTGTCCCAAGGACCACTTGTTATCCAAAGCCAGGCAGGATAATTTCATTTAATTCTCATTTTGCAGGGAAGAACATTTAAAAAAAACTTTTTTTTTGAGGCAGATTTGCAGCGTGGTAAATTGCAGTTCGCAAGGGAAGAAGTACAAACCTGAGAAACTGGGATGTTGTGGCTATCCCAATGGCTCTAACTATTGGGTGGAAATGACTTTTTTCCAAAAGCAGTTGGCACGGGTGAACAGAGATGGACCACTGGTTTGATCTAGGATAATAATTTCTGTGACACTATTGACAGGTTGTATTTAATGTGATGCCACTGTAAAAAAAACTTCCATTAAGTGTGTTTTTATTTTGTTTTGTTGGGGCTGCAACACAGAGTATGCTGAGCCACTGGTAGGGGGAATTGTCGGCACGCTTCATCAGAGATCAACCTTTAAACCAGAGGAAGGAAAAGAAGCAAGTTATGCCGATTTGGACCCTTACAATTCACCGATACAAGAAGTTTACCATGCTTACGCTGAACCACTGCCTATAACTGGACCAGAATATGCAACTCCAATAATCATGGACATGTCCAGCCATCCCAGCACGCCTCTTGGCATTCCTTCCATTTCCACCTTCAAAGCTGCAGGGAATCAAGCTCCTCCACTGGTTGGAACCTACAATAAACTCTTATCTAGGACAGACAGCACATCATCAGCACAGGCGCTGTACGATACACCAAAGGGGCAGCCGGGGCCAGGTGCCACCGATGAATTGGTGTACCAGGTACCACAGAGCGTGGCCCATTCCACTGGGAGTAAGGATGAACTAAGTTAGCTCATGAGTAAGGTAGAATGATGGCTTGTTTTTAAAAGCCAGTTCCATAAAGCTGACAGTTTCATTTTTTAATTGCATTGTTTTGATATTGTTAGTCTTAATACAGTGTTGAACCAAAAGATGCAGGAGGTCTGGGAAACTGGTAATTCTGCCTTTCCTTAAGCTGTATGTATAATTAAGAGCTTGATCCTGCAAAACGATGGACTTTTTTTATTACTACTGTAATATTGTCTGTCAGACATGAGAGAAGAACTCTTCAAGATTAGCTTCAGTAATTCACAGATGTGAGTGATAAATGGGAGAAACAGTTTAAAGTACGAAAGCTAGTAACTTCTTGCTAATGGTACTATTTCTGGGGAAATAAACCCCCCAAACCCAAAGCTCCTAACTTTCTAAGATATCTATGTAAGCACTATAGCTTCTAAAATTCGTTTTACCCTATAAGATGCCTGCACCACTTTGGACTTTAAAAACTACTATCAGGACTGATGGCAAAAATCCCATTAACTTCATGGCATAAAATAGTTTTGATTCTAAATTACATTATTTCAGCTTTTGTTCACAGGATTAGGAATCATCAGCTGTGTGTTCCTCAGAAAGTTCCCACCATTTTTACTAGCCTTCCAAAACTAGAATCTGCTGTCTGTACAATCTGATTTCTGCCTCATCTCCTTAAGCCACTCAGTCTTGGTCCTTCCTAGGGATCCAGGAGGCACAGACTGTTGTACAACCAAAGTACATGGGAACTGCTTTTACGTTTTTCCCTACTAAGTGAAGGCTACTCTGAATAGCGTCTGCCTCGAATTCAGACTTCCCTGATGGTCAGCGTGCAAGAGGCATCCAGGCATTCGAGGTGACTGAATTCAGAAAGGTTCTCCCTGTCCCCCTCGCCCGCCCTGCCCCACCCGCTCGTGCAGTATCTATTGCTGTGTGTTACGATGTGAGCTTATACAAAGAAAGGTATGTATATACTTTTGTGAATGCTTAAGGAAGCACACAAATATTCTAGTGGTGCACAGTTTGTGTTATACACGCATTTAGCACACATGGTACGTTTTAGCACAACTAAAACCTTTCGCCTTAGGGCTTTCCTTATGATTGTTGTTATTAGAAGCATAAAAGATTCCAAAACCTTTGCAGGAGAACCAGTACTGTTCCAAAGATTGTCCATTTCAGAAGCATTTAATGGAATTTGTACCCTTTGAATGTTCCAATGTTCTCTACTATGAAAACATTGCAGTCAGTTTTCTATTTGGGATAAATAACATAGACTAGTTTTAGCTAGGTAATTGCGAAACAAAAACAATTTGGATGTCATATTTGCCATTTTTTATCTTGTTAGAAACAAAGCACAGCTTTTTAACCTAAGTAGTAGAAAAAACTCACAATAAAAATGCTTTATTTTTATTGTAACAGCTCTGTTGGGAGGATGCTGAATTAGTTTCTACATGTGAAGCCCCCTACCTACACATTAGCCCAGTTTTAGGGACTTCAGTGGTTACTGTTTGTTTCTGTGATGTAATTCAAGTCAGCCTTGTTTATTGCCCAGGGTCCTTAAGCTAGGTGGAGAACACCAAACTGAAACTAAACTACTGTTCGAGAGGGCTGCCACCATGTCTTTATACCAGTACGGTATCCTAACTTCATCCCTTGAAAATTTGTTTGCACAGGGGCTATATATAAACTCAATAATCCAAAATTATTTGTGCTATGTTCAACATCTAGAATATATTATTACATGCTTTGTGCTACCTTAAAGCCCAAGTCTACAATTTTTTGATCATTCATTGAGAATGTTTTTGTTGGGTTGGGTTTCTTTTTTTTTTTTGAATTGGGTGTCTAAGCCTAAATGTGAATGTAAGTAAGGGTAGTATGTAAGACCCATTCATGAAAAACAAATTGCCTATAGTTGTACTTTTGATGTTATCGCAGCTTTTTCTGCTTGATAAAGCTAGTCTCCAATCTTTGTAGTTTTGCCTAAACACGTAAGTGTTCTTACCCCTCAGCGGCAACTATGACTTTGAAATTATCTGAGCTGATTTTATTTGAAAGGGGGGTGGGAGGTTATTTGTTTGCACATATGTCACATATGTGACATACGTATTGCAGCCGAGTTAAGAAACCTCTGCATCCTCAAACTGTACCAGTTTAGGCTTAGAAAAATTTATCATCTAGCATAAAAATAAATGGTTGTGTTCAAGACAGTAAAATTAACACGCTTAGATTTAATTCTTACTGTAGGCCAGGTATCATACAACTGTGGATGTACTGTAGGCTAAGATGGTGTAAGAATTAAACAGTTTCTCTACAGTGGGTTATTTTTTAAGCAACTGTAATGCAGTTTCATTAGCTGAGCAGCAGGAGCTGTTGACTAGAATGGATGTTTTTTTATGAATTTCAGTCCCTTTTCTGAAAGAAATTGGTCCCAGGCTTTGCTCCCTGCTTTGAACTTTGAACATGTTATCTGCTAGGGCTAAGATAAGTTTGAATATTTAACAGTTGGGTTTAAAATGTATGATACAATCTGTTAAACATTCATTCCCAAATGTAAGGTTGCATGACACACTTACAGATTAGAATTCTCCCATGTACAATGCAAGCAGAGGTACATTTAATGGGTCTCTCTCTTAGATGTGAAGACATATGGATATAAAATGTATTTCAATCTTGTTTGGCTTGAGTATTCTCCCAGAATGTATGTTCTTACCTCAGCATGTATTGTAGTTGCTCAGTATTTGTATATGTTGCTAGAACTTAGACTGTATAAATAGTGAAGGGTTTTTATATGTATGTTAAAAAGTATTTTAAATAAATTGTACATACGTATTACTGAGTATGTTTGCATTTAACATGTACCTTATATCTAACTCATTTGTGGTCTGGAAATGCAAGGGTTATTCAGGAGTTACCACACTGCAAGGGGGGTTTATGCCCTGGACCGTTTCCTGGCAGTAGGTGCACATAGCAACCACCCAGAGAGGACAGGTTGGCCCCTGCCCCATCTCAGCAACCGCTAGAAGTAGTAAACTGACACTTACCAGAGCTCTCCTCGGGCTGAAGTCTGCTGCAGGGCCAGGTGGTATTTACAGGAGGGAACGTCCCTGGAGTTACCTGCTGCTGGCAGAATGTCGGCTCTGGAGTCCTGCGTGTCAGGAGGCTCAGGCACAGCCCAGGCAGCTGCCTGCGGTTAGTGAGATGAGAAAGTCAGGCTGTGGTCCAGAATAACCCATTGCTTAGATGCAGAGGCAACTCTGCCCTGCCCCGGGTCAGCACACCACCTCTATACTGGGAGAGGGGCTGCTTGTTTATTCTTCAACTAGACCATGGCTGTTTTCCAATTACTGAAAAAAAAAGCTTCTTTTGCTGTCAAAGCTTTCCCCTTCTTTATCTTAATTCTAGCACTGCAGTTCCTGAAATAAGGAAATCGTAATTGCCCTTATTTTGCAAGTACAAGGTTAAAATTGGATCCTGAATGGCCGAAACATCCTTGTAACATTACAGGCAGACTTGGCTTCAGAAGATGAATGCGAGCATGGCCTGCAAGCATCCCTGCTTTAGTTGACCAGCATTCTAGAGGGACTGTTCTCAAGTGGGACAGCCATCTGTGTAAGGCAGAACACTTGCTGTTGTCCTTATCTGTCTCTGTGTCTTGCTAAGCATACATTCTGCGTGAAACGCAACTTGCCTGAAATACTGCTACTTCAGCTTGGGCTGTCTCAGCTTCATGTTTAAGGTTTTCCACATCTTGGCTGATGGAGGGGAGGAGAAAGAAAAATTTAAGCAAAAAAAATGTATCTACATTTCTGAAAATGTTGCAGGAGCAGAACACACCCTACTTTTACACAGCTCGGTGTGCATAAAAGTCTCCTGACCACATGCTATTTTTATTACTTTCCCACATATGCTGTACAGAAATAGTGAAAGACCGTAAGAAGGGCTAAAGTTAAAAGGCCAAGTATTCTGTTCACTACACAAATAGCACATTATTTCTAGGAAGAAAAGTTCCTGACAAAGTAAAGGTAAATGAATGACGTCCTTCATCCATATGAATAAGTGTTCACCATTTGTACTGGTTTTGTTTTATACCGATGAAAACAGAACATACGCTTGCAGTGAACTCTCTTCTCCTGTAGTGGGAGAACACCGGTGTCTCGTTGCAAGCTCCTGTCACTCCACTAGACACTTAGATGTCGCTTAGCATTAAAACTTCAAAGAAATGCACGTACTTAAAATGGGTGATGCTCACCTAAGAGGAGACTAGCACTAAGGAATTTTACTGTATGTGATAGTCCAGTGAAAGTCAGCTTTGGAAGTAAGTTGTCTATTCAAATTTTTCCTTAGGTAAGTCTTCAAACAATTATTGATAATGTAATCAAATATACCATTGTTCAAATTTGAGAGATGCACAACTATTACTTTTATGAAACCACATGATCAGTAACCAAGTTCTGATCTAAAAAAGGCATATAAAACTTGAAACTGGTGTCAATTTTCAGCACAGCCAGAAGTTTATACCAACAGCTGTCTCTGCTGCCTTGCAGAAGGAAAAAGAAACACTTCTCTGTTTTTTTTTTTGCACACGTAATGATAGTACTGCACATGAAATTGGAAGAAAGACTCCTACCTACATTCACATTTAAATGGCAGAAGACTGGAACAGGTTTCAAGTGTACTTGTCATTCTAGGTAAGTTCAGCATGCAGACTACACAAACAACGCTATGGTCAAATTACAGTAGAATCACAGTCTACCTAAAAACAAACTCAAAATTAAATAGTGTTGTGATTCTTTTAGCGTTTTTACCTCTGTATGTGGTTTTAAGCAAGACAGAGTCCAAAACAGTCAGGATACAATTAAGGGGAAAGTGAAAAAGTCTACAGGTCAGGTTTCACACCAATACAATACCACAATCCATAAAAATTATTTATAGACTATTCTAAAGTCTTACATTATTTTCTAAGTAAGTGCCTGCAGTTAACTTACCTTGCTCCTGAACATGCTGCAGCTTCACAAGATTTTTTTAGCTCCCAAAACCAGCACAGGGCTGAGTGCCAGAATCCATTCTGCTCAGGAGGGCTCCTTCGTATGGGACTCTTCTGGTGCGCGAATCTGTCCAACACAAAGGCAAAAAAAATTAAAAAAAATTGCATTTTACTAGTAAAAAAATAATGCATGCTTTATGTATCAACCATCTGATGATACATAGCTGACAGAAAGGCATGGATGATTAATTAAAATGCTCCTTAAGAATCACAGAAATAGCCCTATCGTCTCAAGCCATTCTATAGGTTTACTTTATAACCTCTCAAAAATCGATTCAAAGTTACAGTCTGTACTGCTGTACCTTTGGTAATTGTGTGAAGATTTTTTTTCTTTTTTCTTGCATCAAAACAACAAAGGCAGCCTTGTTACTGACAACAATGCTTTGTCACTTTACCCACCTCTGAAGTAGACCACACCGCTTCTATGTTTAAACGCTGTAATTATTAAGAGAAATTACAAAAAAAGGTAGGATTTGGTAAGGAAGTTAAGCTAAAGCTTTTGTAAGGAAAATGGTCAGACTTTGTTTTACTGTCTCACCTGGAAACTGCCAGATTCCTGCGTCAGCGTCTCCAGGCACAGGGAACACAGGGCTGAGGGAGGACTGCGTCTCACTGCCTGGTCACCTTCCAGCACCAAAACACACTGACTCCGGCAAGCATGGAAAAGGTTTTGTTTGCCCCCCACAAAAAGCCTCGGCAGTAAGTTGCTGCCCCACAGTAACCTACGTTTTGTAGGTACACAGTTTACAACCACCAGGCTTTGAATGTGGGATAGGAAGGGACTGGATCATTCAATAAAGTCACCTGCAATTCAGGTGAGCAAGTGCCTCTCTGCTGAAAGGATAGCCAAGATTACAATCTGATTTTAGATAAGGAGGTATGCAGACGTATAGAACAGCTTCTCATGTCTTGCTCAGGTTTGGGAGGGAGCAGGGGAGTGGGGAAATTGTCTGGCATTCCTCATCCTTTAGTATAATGTATAGTATATACATTATATACATATATAGTATAAACTTGCTAAAATATCTATGCTGGCAATGATTTTTCATGTGTTGAAGAAATTCTAAATCCTCCCTTGTGCATCTGTAACCTTTTATTCTTTATACTCCTCCTATACTCACTTCACTGAAGCATGGTCACACAGAAATGCCTGCTTTTATTTTTTTTGTCTAAAGGGAGGAGTTATGCCAACTTTCTTACTACCAAGATGCCTAGCGCTTGCACAGGAGAGGAAAAATAATTTTCCTAAATTACATCCCCGCTAAAACATATCCCCACCTGAGAAGAGCTGAGCTCACTGCACTGTATTATTATTAATCTAAAGGAAGTGAAATACAACCTTCTGTCCTTTGTCTCCGTGTGCATGCTCTCCTCCAACATACCTGACCAGCTGGAGCATAATGGAAGGTTCATAGGTGAGTTCTGTCCGCTGCTCTGCAGTGGGAAGCACTCAGTTGGCTTTGCCATCCACCTTTTTTTTTTTTTTTTTTTAAATAAATAAAAAAGCCTGAAGACTGTGCTTTTTTCAAGTTTGGCTGAAATAATTAGCCCATGGCTTTTGGCAAAGGAGAGGTCAGAGCAGACAGACCACGTAGAAAGCCTCCATTCCTTCAAGAAATGATAATAAAAAGGATTTGTAAACCCTCCATAATTAGTCAAGAACTTCCGGCAGTGCAAGCATAAAAGTGCAGCCTCTGTCAAGGCTTCTTACGAATCCGCTCAGGAAAGGAAAGCAGGTGGAGGCAGACAGAGAAAAAAGTACAGCAGAACAACTCTCACAACACATATGTCTCTATTTACAGTTTTGAAAAGCTGGTTGTGCTCCCTGACCTGTTAATGGCTGCAAAATTTTGCAGTCCTGTTTTCAGTGGGGGTTCATACTATAAAACTTAGATGGAATAGTTTAAAAGGTAAACCTTGTTTCAACAGTTAAATAACATTCCTTAGCTGCCAAAGTCATGAAAAACTATCTGTTTTGCATTTCATGAACTAAAGAAACAAGAGTTTTTCATAGAAATTATTAGGAATAAATGAGGAATGGCTACAAAGAAAACAGAGCAGAGGGAACTTTAAATGATGAGGACCTTTAACATAGTTATTTTTTGGAGTTGAAGATCAAAAGGCAGACAAGTTTCATACATACCTCTAAGAGGCAATAAAGAAAGTAATTAAGAGCCTGATGCAAATAAACCACAAAGGCCAATGATATTTTATACTCCTTCATACTTCAAAAGGAGAGAAAACAGAACCTTACTTTTAACAGTCATCTCTGCTCTACCATAGTAAACTCAATTTAAAGGAAAGATGAAAATTGGACAAACCACTGGAAAACTCCTCAGTACAAGTAAAAGACTTTAAAATCAGTGTGGACTGTCATACAAAATACACTATAAAGGAAGTGACCAGAAAAAATAAGAACAAAGGCATTTTACAATTATCTACATTTCAAATTCTACCATTCAAGCTAAGAAAGGGTGTTGTAAAGGTGACAGACTCTGTGGAGAGGAGCAGACAGGTACCACCACAGCACATGAGTGGCTACAGGCTAGAGAGCGTGAAACCCAAGCAGCACTGAAACCAAGCCTAAAAACCAAACTGAAGCCTGAACCATGCTGATACAAAGCTGACACCTACACCACAGGAACACGTGGGATTTATGATGTCCTTATCTGTTTTGCCCAACCTTTGATTCTCTCCTTTGTAAGTTGCTCCAGTTTTTTTGAAAATGGAAAAGTCTTTCTGTTGTTTAGGGAGCTCTCTCTAAGCAGAGCTCCAGGGAAATTGATCTCAAAGCTCCACACCACAGAGGATCCTATCACAAAGTTACATAATTTGCACAGGATCTGAAACAGGAATGTATAATTTACATTCACTGCAGTCTAGCGGATAAGAGTACCTGAAATAGGAGTGCATACAGACATGAAAATAGTACCTGTCTTGAACTGGTGTTTGATGTATTGTTCAATCTCATGACACGGCAGTGAAAATATCTCATTCACAGGAATCTTGCTGAGATTCAAGATTTGTTTTTAGCTCCTGCTGTGAACACAAAGTAATATTCTGTATCAGAAATAACAGCACTGTAAAACACACACAAAAATGTAAAAACTCAATTGTTTATGTAAAACAGCTATGATAGAATATATTCAGGATTCATTCAGGACTGCATTTGCCGAACAAAAATTAGAATATTCTCCAGAGACTGAGACAAAATACTGCAAACAAGCCTCTACATTTTTTCTATCAGGCTTTACCATGACAATTTTGGAACAAAAAACAGAATTGAGAAAAAAATTAAATCCCAAAGGAGGTCTCTAAGCCATCTATATTAAAAGGTAACTTACTCAAATGTCTCCTTCTGCCCAAGAAGACTGATTCATTGGGAGCAAAAACTTGCATTTGTCAGTAAAGCCCAAATAAATGTTTCATAACTTTAAGAGATTTCCCAGCCGCAGTTTCATTCAACTAGAAAGCATCACACTGGTCCAAAAACTCATTAATGTAAACAGGTAGCCAGAACAGGGTTAGTCGTTCTCAGTCCACATAAGAGCATTTTAGCTATAATTCTGGAAAGTCATCTTCCTTCAGACAAGGGGGCAAAAAGACCTCATGTTACGGTCCTCAAAGAATTACTCAGCATCCTGTCTTAAGTCACATCTGGCACAATACACACCATATAAATAAGCACACACCACATACTTACAATATACAGTGTTCGATCCTACTAGCTAAATCTCACCATCTTAAATTATTCAAGACACAAAATTATTTCAGAGATTCAAACACTAATAACAGTTCATTAATCACTAGCGAAGAGCAGCTTTCCCAATACTGACAAACTCTTCAGGTATAACACATGCAAAAAGCAAGTTCCCCCTCCCCTACTCTTGCAACCATAAAGTTTCTAAGGCTTCAAATAAGTGACACTGTGATGAGGGCATTCTCTCTGCTGCTGGGAAGCAGCAGCTAGATCCCAAATATAATGATCCCCAACATAATGTTCAGTCCCAATTTTGCAACTAGGTTAATGTAAGACAGTTTCCATACTGGTTTCCATGGGGCAAGGTCCAGCACACCACTGGAATTACTAGGTCTCAGAATCTGCCCAGGCAACGTATGGCAGGGGCTGAACACACAACAGGTTCCAAGGAAGCTCTGATGTAACTTCCAAGAGGGATTTAAAATTTTTTTTCCCCTCCTGCTTGCTAAGTCCTGGTTGTTTTTTATTACCACTCCTTCTTTTATACCTACCTAACATCAATCCTTCCATTACTAGCCTAGAAGGCCAGCTGCCTAGCTTATTATTTTACATTCTTGAAGGTATTTATAAGCATGTATCACATAGTGGTAATAAACCACGGGGCACTTGGTTAACACCAAACACTTAAACCACTCCTCCAGCACCATGGACTTCCAGAATTTTCAGGGTTGTCTTCCAGCCCAGCTTCTTGGTAATCACAGCAAACCACAATACAGTGTTATTTTGACAGTTATTTTCATTTCTCAAAATTAAATGGGATCAAAATCCAGTACTTTGATGTAAAGGAAAAAAATCCAACATCTTAACAAAACTCCAGTTCCTCACAGCAGATTAGAAGCAATAATGTTTCAATTATGTTTCCACAGCAAAATAAAAATAATTTATGCTTCTATGCATATTTTATAGCATTTTTTCAACACACTAGAGGAAGATGAAACCACATACACCAAGAACTGGCCCCTACATAAAGCAAACAAAAAAATGCTGATTATTAAACCAAACTTCTCTCATAAAACTAGACCTCTGCTGGCAGTATTCCTACTTCAAACAGTGGCAGATACTAAATTTGTCATTATCAAGAGACTGAAACCATGATTCATTATTCCAAAAGTTTTAACGTTTTTTTGTATCTGTATCAAGTTTTTAAACTCATACAATAATGAAATGAACAGCCACATGATATCCAGTACTAATACAGCTGCCTGCAAAAATGAGTTCCCATTGAGTTGACCTCAAAGACAACTTGAAATATAACTGTATTACTATTTTAAATTTGTGTATTTCCAAATTTGACTTTTTATAAGGTACATGTATGACTGAGTTAGCATTAAATAATTCCAAGAACGTTTTTTCCATAAGTCATGACACCAGCCCTCTAATAAATAAAAAAAGATATTCTCCCATACTCTCAACTGTAGACGATGCTATCACCTTCTTGTTTTCTGTAATGCCAGTAGAATTTGGACACCAAGAGACTCTAATATATATTGGTACAGCAAATCTTTTGTTGGTATAGCTATTCTTTTTCCTTAACATATATCTGTGAATTTGAGACACTTATTTTTCTGTCAGTCTCCACCAGTAATGACTTCTCTGATTTATCAGTCTGCAGGATAGGTGCCTAACAGTTCAAATTACTAAGTCCAACTACATACCAGTTGAATTCTCCTTCATAAATGACTGTTTAAAAACTCTCCCTAGTGATGAATTAGTTTGTTGGTACAGAGAGGGGTACAAGGAAGCTGTTTTCCTGTGCGAACAACACTACTATAATTTAGGGGTTTTTTTTAGGAAAAATTAACTAGTTATGAAATGTCAGATTTCTGCAGGATCTTGGAAGCAGGACTTTTCAGAGTCAGCAGATCAACACATAAGAGTTCTGAGGAGCTGTATATATAATTTTACACTATTTTAATGAGTTTTTTTTCCCTTTCATTTTGCATTGTAAGATGTATTTGACAAATTCACGATTTTCAAGTTCTGCAGGTCAAACACAAATATTTTCAGATCATCTTCATTCACATAGTTAAAAAAATGCTTACCTGGCATTCCTTTTTGCATATCTTCAGACTTTGCTTGAGTATACCTCAGATGGTTTGCATGTCTTCCAACTCTGAAGCTTCATAGAGAACCAGAGATTTAACATTAAAAAAAGTGCTGATTTTCTTTAACTGATCATTTGTTTATAAAAACATGCATGAATAATGTATTCACAATACTTGTTTATATACTTTTATGTAGTTATATCCTCTATGTGATCTATTTCAAGATAGTGTTACAAAGTTTTGCAAAATAAAAGCAAGCCCTTATTCTCACATAACTTGGGAAAAAACAGCAGGTAAACCCACGTTTTTTCTGTACAAACCAATTATACGAAAATACCACTGTCTTAACCAGGTTTTCTCCGGTACAGTTGCAAACCAGTTTTGCCATGAACCGAAGTTTATTTCTTCATAACATTGAAACTCCACGGAAATCCAAAAAGTGGATTCTATTACCAGCTACTTTGAGGCTGATTAGCAAAGTAAGACCTTGATTGTATAATCTAAATATGCAATGGTAAATACTTAGAAAAAAACCCTGCTGAGTCAAATTTTAAATTGCCTAAATTCTGAAGGTGGGTTATTTCAGCTTTAAACAAGAAAAATAAAATTTTTGCTTTTATATCAAGTGAGGTATTATTCAGCTCAGAACATCATTATTTATACAAAAAGCATTTTATACTTGTATTATTACAAGACACTACCAGACATCTTTTTATCAACACCACTATTTTCAGATGAAAACTATATTCAAAAGGTCTCAAAAATAAGTGAACCACAGACTTCCTATTTTTTCTACTAGAGAAGGAAAGCACTAATGCCTGGCAAATGTCATGATCAATCCAGGATTTTCCTCTTAGGCACTTTATTGATCAGTGAGGATCACACAAGTTATGTGTGAACTGAGTTGGAGGGAAGCATACAGTTTTTTAGGCTTACAAAACAATTTCCCTGATTCTGTCCTAGTAAAGAATAAATTGTGCCTCTTTAAGATAAAGACATCTGGAACAGCTGAAACGGATGCAGTTGTCATATCATATCATTTTGTATTTGCCTTGTTTTTACTCTTTCCTAGCTCACCACAGGCACTGGAAGCCAGTACCATGCTAGACAGACCCACGCAACGTTGTTCATACGTTATTAGTTTTGCCTAGTGCCACCTGTGATTTGGGAGTCCCTGGGCTTGCTTTCACAGCGGCTGTTCATACACAGAAGGCCCAAAAAACCTGTCTTACGATATTAATAAATGCAAAAAGAAATAAAAAAGGACCTGTACTTTGTTCATATAAACACAGTGCTGAAGCAGGTTTGACCCATCACCGGGATCTCTTCTCCTGCGTGAGCCCTGGTAGGCAAGTGCAAATTGTTTGGCGGTAACAAGCGCTCCACTGCAGGCTCAGGTGAGACCCAGGCCCACAGGTGCCAGGCGTCCCGGCAAAGGCCACACGGAGAAAGCACCACCTTCAGAGAGCGCCTGCTGGATCCAAGGTGAGGAGGCCGTTTTTTCCACAAATATGCCCCTGGGAATGCCCACCGGGAGCACGTGAAACCCCTCGGGCCCAGCA
>NW_009634816.1:0-6862 GCF_000690535.1 Cariama cristata | reverse complement strand
ACCATAACAATTCTATGATTCTATGATATATATATAAAAAAACCATCAGAGATCCTCTCAGCACGTATTTTTTCCCAGAAGCACAAAAATTGAAAATCACAGAATCCAAGAAGGGATATATGCTCCATCACGTAATGATGCATGTTTGGCAATGACTAAAAAAATCATTTTCTGCAGAGATGTACACCAAAAGAAAAAGTACAATATTCCTTTCAATTGCAAAGTAGGCTTTCAAATTCTGCTTTATGCTTGTTCTGAATAAACTTTACTGGTATTATTGGAATAAATATGATCTTGACTTTTCATATTATTGCAGTAGCTAATGTTGCCAACTTGCACTTTTGAGAAAACCTATTAACTATTAGCCCAATTCTGACACCCTTCCTTTGTTCCTTTCCAGACCCTTTTCTATTGTCTTCAGCAGCTCTTGCCCATGAATAACGCTTGAGTGAGGGCACAGTTCAGTGTGGGTAAATTGATTTTGCAATATCAGTGAAGTAGTGTGTGTAACACTACGCAGTTGTGCACTAATGCTTGCGCAGAATGTTACCAGGTACCCGAATTGAACAAATTTATGCCAGCTAAATTCTTCCGTTTGATTGAGAGCATCACAAACCACCACACATCAAACTAGACAGGAAATAGAACCTATAAAGCAATGGAAATTACAGTTCAAAGTTACCCTTTTTACAGTGGTTATTTAAATACAAAACCCGATTTCAGGATGTACATTACCCCATCTACCTACTTACATGTATTTGAGCAGGTTCCTACTTCATCCACTTCAGCTCTAAGCTGTGTTCCAGACTAGGACAGCAAGCTGATCCTGCTGCTGCTGAAACTACCTCTGCTTCTGGCTCAATTTCCAACTTTAGTTGGCTGCCCTGAGCCGTTAAAAAACAGAGGTGGAGAGGGAAAGGAAATTTAAAAATATACACAAACAGCATGTACAAGAGAGATCTGGCAAAACTAGGAAAACTGCATTTCTTGCTTTGTCACATGCTGGCAAAATGACCTTGAGCAAGTCACATCACTTTTCTTTGCCTTTTCTTCCAAAATACAGTCTGAGGATAATGAGTTATACTTGATATCAAATATATATTTACCATAAAAGAGTTAATAAATAGTAAATCAACTATTATGGAGTCTAACAGGTCATTAATTTGCTTGTATCCATGGCTTGAAAATTGTCCACAATGCCTCTGATTAATGAGTTTACCATAATCTGTAATGTGTACTGTTACGTTCGTGGCACGAATGCCTTAATTATCAAACAATGAATAGGTGTTCTAAAGTACTGTAAATGTTTATGACATCCTGTAGCATTCATTAATTATTTACTGTAATGCACACCTGTGACAAAAAAGATGATTTGTGTTCTGAAGGTATGTTGAGAACTATGAGGAAAAATTACTTACGTTCTAAATCTTAGCAATATTGTTATTCTGTATACAGTGTACGAAGTATTTCCTATACAGTCCTATAGAGAAGTGAAATTAATTTCAGAGTAAAGACTCTGACTTCAATTCTTCAGACAACTAGAGTAGCAGGAATAGTGCCTGACTGATCTGACTCAAAGCAGTCTTGTCATACCTCATACTGCAACAGAATTAAATAAGAAACTGAGGTTCTGAAAACTATGTGAAACAAACCTCTGACAAGGAATCAAATCCTGCAGGATTAGTGCTTGATTTATTTCCTTTCTTCCTGGCTCCCCATTGCTCCACTCTGTCCACTGACCTTTGCCTTCTCCTCCACTACCTCAGAGCAGTCACTAGTGAAGTCAATGAAGCACTAAAAATTGAAAAAAAAATTATTAACTTTAGATCAATTGCCTTCACCGGGGCAATCCTTAACACAGCAGAAGACACTCAGTCAACATGTACACTTTCACTACTAGTTCAGTCAAAAGGGAATGTCAAAAGTATAACATGCCTGGCCACACACCTGCTTGAAGAAGAAACCAGCCAACGGAGACTAGAGAGACTCTGTCTAACCTGGTTAACCCTGCTTGTGGGCTACTCCTCCACATCTCTCACCCTGCCCTCTTGCTGCAACTTATTTCTGTTCTTCTCTAGTTTTCCCTCCTCACCTAGCCTGGTTTCCTCTTTCTCTTTTTATTCCTTCAGCTGCTCCTTCTTGTTTCTTAAACACCCTACCTGAGGCACTGAGTCCTACCTCTTACTCTGCCTCTTTTTGCCCTTAGTGACACTTGCCACACCTCCACCTCTCCATCCTCACACTCTCGAGACCTTAGCATTGCCCAATCAGCCCTTCTTGCATTCCTGTTCTGTCCTTCTGTCCATTCCACTCCTCTTTCTGCTCTTCACTTGCTGCCGCTGGAAGATACACTTCAAATACTTCCCACAGGCCTATTAAATCTCAGTGTCCACATGTCTTGGATCCCTTTGTCTGACTCTCCCTCTGCAGCTTCAGTCTCTTACAGAGACCTCTGTTTCTCATCCCATCCCACCCCTTACTCTCACACTGGGGCTGCCCTCACCATCCCTGTCACTTTTTATCTGCTTTCGAGTAGTATCTCAGCTCTCTTCCTCTCTGAAGAATTGTCAGCCAGCCAGCCAGCTCCTTCTTATCAGCCTTCCTCTTTGATTTCAACTGACCCTTTCCTCACAATTTCTCACACTCTTCCCCATTCCCCTTTCAAGCTTCATGCTGATGTCTTTGCTGACACCCTATAGCAGACACCCATGTCTCCTTGCCCTGGTCCGTTCACTTTAGCTGCACTCTTCACTCAGTGTCCTACTCCCTGGAAGAGCCGCTCCTTTGATGTCTGCGGCAACCATTGCTTTACCCCTGATCTCTCTTGTCCCATTCTTCCTCTCTGACCTGCTCCCTCACCTGCCTTGTCCATCCTCATGTCCTCTCACTTGCTCTTTCCATGATTTTCACCTCATCAGACTGATAAAATCCCATCTAATCTCAGCCCTCTTCCTCTTGCTTTATCTTTCTTCTCTAGCAGATTTGATTGTAGATTCTCTCTGTTTCTTACTTTCCACTCCTATGTCATGAAATATGAAGTCTGATTGCCAAACACACACCTCAGTCTGCTTTCAGCTTCAATTTCATTGTTGGCCTGTGATCAGGTTTACTTCATCCACAATCATTTAATGGTCTCCCCTTCCAGTTGTGCCATCCTCCTAACTTTTCCTCCTACTTTTCCAAGTTAACTGAAGACTTGGTTGCCTTTCACCACTTTTAATGCACTTCTTAAATGCTCTCTTCCTGAAGATCTTCTGCACAAATCCTTGCCAAATGAAATATTAATATGGTACTGCCCACTTCCTGCAAGTCTATTCCTTGTGTCATATGTTGGGTATTTTTTCCATCCTACTTTCAGACCCCATGCTTGTCCTGTTACAAGGTAACTTCTGATCTGTTTCATATTCATTTTCATCCACTTCCTCAGTTTTCTTCTGAGATTTTGACCCTCCTCCAACTCCTTGTTCTCACATTACAGGCAAGCTCTAATAAACAAACATACCCTATGTTGACTCCCACTGTTATCGCCAGCACTAACACTTCCCTCCTCAATGTGCTGTTTACACTTACTGTCCAGTTTTCCTCCTTTCCAGCTCAATGTAGGCTCCTAAGCCAGATAACAGCAATACCCAGCTAAAATTACCCTCACTAATATCTGCTCAAGACAAACCTCAAAAACCACACCTCTTCATTCTTCTTGATCATCTTTGTCACTAACAGCCCTGTTATTTCTCCTCAACTCTCATCCTCATTTAGCCTCTTTGAGCTCTCTTACTCTCCTCCTCCTGACCACAAACATAAACCAACCTTACACAGGGAGAATTTACTACAACCCTACAAATCTTTCCTGAAAAAAACATACATATTTCTTCCTGGCATCTTGCCAATACACTGTCTACCCATCACTGTCTATGCTGGGTGTGAGGATGGTCTGACTGATGCCTTGCGCTCCCCCTTGTGTCTGCTGTCAGACTCAGACTGCTGACTTTTGAGAAAAAGGTTTTTTATTTCGTGCCTGGCCTAGCCTCAACACTAGGGTTCCTAGTGTCTTGGAAATGCAAATAAACAAGGGTACATACTACTTTGTAAAAGCTGATCTCCGGTAGTGTTTCAAGCTGGCTATTCACACATCAAAGCACGATGCAGTCAGTCACTAATCTCTTTTGAAAATGTAGATCTAGGTTATTATTTTTAGCTCAGAATTTTAAAGAACGAATTCCAGTGTCTTTGTGCTATGTCAGCAGTACAGAGCACCCACAAACTCAGCCTAGAAAGCCAGCTAATCCCTCCCAAGCTGCAAAGATCTAAGGAAGATGAGGTTTAAAAGCTGGCTTTCAATAATTCAGAAAGGAAAGCTTGCATTTTCAGAATTGTTTTAACCATTTCTCTAAGGAAGTATCAGTAACAATTCTGAATATAGAACACCAAATACCAACTAACTATATGAAAAGCCAAAGTTCCTTTCACATTTTTTTAATGACATTTCCAGCTAGTGGAAATGCTTATCCTCAACTTTGGTGGTACTGGTGGAGTTAGCAGTAAGTTCCTTTCAAGATACATTTGAACTCCTACAGTAAGTAGCATAAAAAGCCTCATTGTCATACATAGGAAAGATCCAAAACAGGCATTTGGAACAAAAATCAAAAAATTAAGAATAACCCTCAGAGTAGCAGACGCATGTCCTGGTCCAGCCCTGCTTTTGTTAAAACTGTTTGGAAGCCAAGTATCTCCTGGAAACAGACATCGGCGCTCAGGGAAGGGGGAGCAGAAGCAGAAAAAGTGGCTATTCTTTTTCTATGCACTGCTTTGTTTAAACACTGACAGTCATGGGTAAATAGTATTAGTGCTACAGAAATATCTATTAAACCAAAGAGTTTCTGTGGAGTGGCATGATGATGCACAACAATCACTTCAAAAACTAAATGGAATTCTTATGATAAAGACTTCATTAAAATGGCCTTTAAAAAAGGCAATTTAAATGAAACAAAAATGTCATTTAAAAACAAAACAAAACAAAAGACAAAAGACCCTTTCAGTCTCACTCCAGGGCCCTCACTCCCCTCCCTCCCCAGTAGCATCCCACTGCCACTCTCTCACCTCTCACTCACCGTACACCAGTCAGCGGGGCAATGGCTGACACCTGAGTGCACACACTGAGGAGACTTTATCAGTCTGGGCAGTCAGGCAGCAACTGTGAGCACCACCATGCCACAGGTCTCTATAAAACCAGCAGCAGAAGCCCTGAGATTTTAAAGGGATATTTACTTTCCTGTGAAAAGAGGAGACACCAGATCTGGTGAGTGAAGTATGATGAAGAAAAAGGAAAGGTCAAGTGTACCAGGCAGCTACGTATATTAAACAATACTCCCCTGAACTCACAGTCTAATTCTAGGGATCCCCTATGCTTCCTGCTTGCACCTGCTTTTGGTCCTTGCTTGGTGAAAAGGCCTCTTCAGGGAGGCTCTCTTCCCCTTTCTTAGAAGTTGGGGAAGGGCTCCATCTGCTCAGGATGGCCAAGGTGCAAAGGGTGCTCCTGGAAGTTAAAGCTCTCGTCCACTTCCCAGAGCTGAAGTTCATGAGAAGAGACCTCTACCTCAGCAGACCTAAGAGCAGCAGAGGGCAAGAGAGACAAGGGATCAAATTTACAGTCTCATTGACTCTGCTAACAAACACGTCAGTGCAAAGAGATTTGCTGTCCTGAAGAGAATGTCTCTTCGTGGACTGGCCAGTCTTTTAGCACCTACATTAAGATGAATCCTATTTCCATTATTGATACCATATTACCAATTCAAAGCAGACCCCATTACCCTATGCATTCCTCAGTATAACATTGTCCCATGAGCACATCTTGATGCCTTTTTAAAGCAAACTCCTAGGTATACATCTACAACTTGCTGTATTGGCTTTCATGTAACTATTCCACACAACAAAGTCACCTAACAGTGAATCAAAACCTCTTGCTTTCTTATGGGTGTCAGTCAGAAAGAACAGATGAGAAACAGGGAAACTAGTGAGGGAGCCATGTAATCTTCATCTGAGACTCAAACACTTCCCTAAGAACCAGACACCGAATGAAGGCAGGGTTTCACTACAGCCTTTACTCTTCTTTCACATCTGGTGTGAGTCAAGCAACTTAAGTGTGCCTAGGCATGCGCTTCCCCAAGTCCCTTCCCCTCCCTCCCTCCCTCCTTGGGAGGGGACTGACTGTGACTCTGGTGAGAGTCTGACCTTGCAGGGTTGAAATGAGGGTACGATGCAGGAAGACACATTGCCTCCTCTTTGGGAAAGCCAGGTCCTGGAGCATGCCAGGGTATTTAAAGTCCTCAACGCCTGCAAGTTCACAGTGTTTCAAACGTGAAGCAACTTCTCTTCGTCCTTGACTCAGAGAGGTCTATCCCATTTCTGGTTACTGATGCCCATGAACACTGCACCATCGCACCACCTTCCAAGTTGACTATGCATCCCCAGCGACCTTTGTTGTAGGGCACAACATCCACACCAGGGTGCCTGCCCAGCATCCATGTCCCTCTCGCCCTTCACGGTGTGAATCCATCCACACGAAGTCAAGGCTTAAAGCAATCTTGCTTCAACAAGTTCACCGGTTGCCACACCCAGACGTCTCCGAGCAAGCTTTCAGCCCTCAGTGTCAGCCTCTGGCCTGCACGAAACAGTTAACATCGCCTGAGGCACTCCTGCCAGCTTCCTTAGTCCCCTCCTGCGCCTCCCGGGAGCTATTAATACAACAGGCACATGCTCTGACATAGCGTTCCCCGGCAGCGACCAGATAACTTTAATTTGCCCTTTAAACGTCCCGACCCCAGAGGCCTTCGCGCTCCCTGCGCAGGGGAACATGGCGGCGCTG
>NW_009634814.1:34052-46412 GCF_000690535.1 Cariama cristata | reverse complement strand
GCCGGCGGGGGTAGATGCTGTGAAGCTATAAGCCCTTCTGCTCGCTAAGAAACTCTGCTAGCCTAGTGATGTAAAGTGGACCTTAAAAGCGCGTTTTCGGTTGCTCTTAGAACCCGTCGACACTTTTGCAAATCTCATGTAGTGTGTAATAGCATTAAACCGCATCTCTTTCTGGTGCTGAGGTGTGCTATGAGCTCTGTAAAACACAAAGGGATTAGAAAGCCCAAGTGCTGACAGAAGAAGGGTGATACCCTGGCCTGAAGGGATCTGGGTGAGTTTTGCCATTGCCTCCAAGGGAACCAGGATTTCACAGGCCTAGAGTTCTTCTGTTGGTGGCTTTGCACAAAAAAAGACTCATGTTAAGGATACACACAGGTGTCTTGGAAAGCTTAAGAACATCAGTCAGAGATTCCAGGACCTTGGCACGTAGACATTCCTCCTGTATTAGCCCTTTGAGGAATACAGCAGTGGTCAGTGATGATGGTAGTGTCACTTTACATTACTGCTAAGCTTACACCGGGAATCCTTTGCTAATATAAATCTGTCTACAGCTTTTCAAAACTTGTGTTCCTGATGGGGAATGCTGACCAAGAGAAGGAGGATAGCAATTGTATAAATTAAAGTTGAACAACACGAGTGGAAAGAATGTAAGCCTTATGTTTAGAATTTTTTTAACATATTTTTATCTGAGTTTGGTTGGTCTCACTACCACAGAAGGAATTTACTGTTGTGCATAATAATACAGTTCCTCTTACAGATTTTCTATTGCAAGTGGAAAATTTGTACTTGGAGCCGTGGAGTGGAAAATATTATTGAGGCCAGGGTACTGGTAGCACATTATTTTAAGCTTCTTGCTTATTTATTATTTAGTAGTGCACAAGGCTGTAAATCAAAACAGCACTTTATGAGCTTAAAGCACCTTTCAACTTCTGCCTGAAAGATCTAAAGCAGACTAGAAAACCAGACAAATACCAGAGATGAGACCATAAAATGTAACGGGGCAGGTGGACCTCTTCAGTCCTCAAAAGTGCTGATCCAGGAATGTTGGGCATCACTTTGGTGCTCCCCTCTGCCCTTCTTCCCTCAAACTTTTATTGATCAGTGTTAATTTTAGGTTGGGACCCTTTAAGGTCACTCAAGACAGTATGTGAGTGTTAAAACGACAAAACAAACACAATATCGCTCCTGGTACTAATGACTAGCTTTGGAACTGTTGAATCTAAAGTGCTGCCACAGTGTGGATCATACAACTGAACTCTGTTGTCCAAGCAACTTGTCAGCCTTTGTGCCACTGCTCCAGGAGCAAGAAGGTGCCTCATGTCTGCAGCCTGGCAGGAGGAGTCTATATTGTCCAGCACCAGGTGAGTTCAGCTGTGCGTCGGTAGTAATGGGGCACCATCCTGAGCTGCACACCCACCTTCCCATTCATGAAGAACAAATACAAAATGAAGGATTTTCATACCCCTTCTTGAGGGCTGAAAAACCCAGCATGGCTTTTGAACTCGGTACTTTCTCCAAAAGTATCTTGTCTTTTTTTCCATGCAGTTCTCCAGTTCATAGGAGAGCCAAAGGCTACGTGCTATATTTATGAAGATAATTTCTTGTGGATGGATTGTGTCTGGTGTCCTTATTGCATAATATTTGCACTTGTCATTAGAGAAGTTTATGTTCTGATAACTGTGCTTACTTAACACGGGATCTATAATACCCATGGCCTTCTAGGTTTACAGTTATCTTCGCTAAACAAATAACCCAGATGGTGCTATCCAAACAGAAGATTCAAATGCCAATTTTCTTATCCCTCATATTAATATTTTTAAATTAAAAATTAATCTGCAAGTTAACAACCCAAACACTCAGGAGAGATTGGAAGAACATCTCTACAAAAATCAGTTTGGATGGTGGAATTATCAGAAGAACCTTCTCTCCTTCTCTGTACTAAGGGATGTGAAGGAAGAGAGAGATGTTTTACACAGTCTTGAAAGCCAAATGTCCCCAGTAAGCCCTAGAACAGATGAACATGCCCAAAATGGTAGGGCTTGCAGTGGGAGCAAGATTTCCTGGAATCACTGTGTCCTGGTACTTAGCACACACAGGGTAATTCATTCAGTAGGAAAAAAAGTAACTCCCTCCCCAAAGTGTTTTTTGGTAGTTTTAGGCAACAGATATTACCAGTGCAAGGGAAGACATTTTAATCATTATGTTATTTTTGTTTTGCCCCCAGGTGTTGAGGAATTTTAGTACTGTTAGAACTCCATTTCTGTCCTAACATGGATGTGGTTCAATCGACCTACAGAGAAATCACAATTGCTGAGAAATCCTTCAAGAAAATACCCAGTGTCCTTCTGGGCAGCCTAGTAGAGGAACCTAAAAAAAGACATACTGTCCCCAATCACCTGCTAGAATCAAGTAAGTTTCTGCTCTCTGACTGTCCCCCAACTTTGGAATGATCCTAGGAGACACCTCGCTATTATTTTTTTCTGCAACTCACAGGCAAAACTCCCATTCTGTTGCTTAAATTGCATCTTCCTGTGAGCCCAAATCATAGGAGACATAGTCAGGAAAGAAATAGTGGCTATACTGATCCTGGCTGACCCTAAAGTTTTGGGATGGCTTGTTGAAGCCATGATGCCAAAAGATAAACTGGTGACAGGATCATGACTCTGCTGGGGTAGTTTAAAGCCTGCTTAACAGCAGAAATAATCTCTGTTTAATTTTTTCTCTATAGTACATTGGGTGCAACATAAACATACTTAATCAATGTAAGTAATGATCATCATGTGTGTTTCACCTGGTCTCCTTTTCTCCCTGTTTTATTATCTATCTCTGTAGAAATTTATTCAGAACTTCACAGGAGCAAGGTTGTACAGGCTGAGCCTGCTGTGTTACACTATGGAGGGTATGATGTTGGAAAACATCACCAACAGATGCTGGTAAGTGTCAAAGCAGGGATCCTCTTGGGACTCGTAAAAGGATAACAGAAGCCAAGTAGACTGCTTGTGGTCATGAGGCCTTTTGCTCTATGGAGTGCTCTAAAAAGCAACACTTAAAATCAGTAGCCCTGCGGTAACAAAACAGACGAGTACCATGCTGTGTGCATCACTGTCCTTTACAGTCTGTTTTACCTTTCTGTTTCCTGTGTCTGCGATCAGTGCTAGTGATATGTGACTTGCAAGTCATGAATGAAGGATTCATGCTATAACTCCATAAGAGACTGTTTGCAAAATGTACTTAGACTGTCACTGTGTTTGCAAACATGTTCACTGGTCGGACAATTTTGAAAGTACCTTTGGCCTTGTGCCAAGAGCAATTTAATCTAAGGAAAGAAACTCAGGGCATAGCTTTGATTAACTTTCCTTGAGAATAGTTTGGGTATTTCCTTTTCTTCTTTCAGCTTTCTCTTTGTCTGCCTTCTTTAGTCATGTGGTAAGTGTTTTGAGGTGGAGGTTGGGTGATTATGGTGGACTAGGTCCTCCAGATATAATGAAAGTAAACAAGATGCAGGAGGCTTTATAAGCTGAACTGTCACTATCCAAATGCTTGTTGCTTTGTGATCCAAAACAAAACTATGGAATATGACATAATTTCTGTTGTTTTAGACCTCTCTGAAAGTGAAGTCATTAGGTTGTTTCATTTTTTGTTCCTTTTGCACATAAGAAAAACAGCGTCTTCTTCAGCAAGACTAACTGTTATTCCCATGTAAGGATTTGTGACTTGGTTTCTGGTCCTGTTTTTCTTATGTGCAGGATGCAAGGTTTACATAATATTCTTTTAAATCAGAACATACTCAGAATTATTTCTACTAAAGTAAAAATCATTACTTCCTTGTTTAATACAGCTTCTTTGCTACAAATAGTCTCACAAAAAGTACAGTTGGCATTCTCAATTGACCTCTTATATTGTAAAGTGTTTTGTGGTTTTGGTTTTCTTTTGTTCTACAGAAGCTGATAAATATTTCTGGCGATGTAATAAACCTTCACATAATACCACCCCAGACAAAGTATTTTCAGATCAAATACAACAAAACAGTAAGTGTCAGAAAACCTTCACACCGCTGTTTGCGTGCAGCGCTGGTTTAGTGTCATATAGGCAGCTTTTACATGCCTTCTATCTTATTTTGGGTCATTTTCTAGCACCGGCTTGTCCCTGGCTTGTCGTACGCGGTTACTGTTGATTTTTGTCCTGATGAGTGGCGGTATTACTATGACTGCATCCGAATTCATTGTCAGGTGAGGATTTATTATAAAATATATTCACAGTTGTAACAGAATGAAACAACTATTAGGACATGATGATAACAGTAAAGTAAAGGTACAGTTGATCTCCTAGAGCCACATGGGTTTATTCCCATATTCTGGATTGGTGTATTTAATTTTAAACATTTAAAATTTTTCTGCCATAAACATCCCAGAGTTATGGGTAGAATATCTTCCTTATGCTGTTATTGTGCCACACTAATGTAATGTGTTAGCTGAGCAGGCTTGGAGGTGCTCTAGATAGTTGCTGAAAGTATGGAAAGACAGACGGATACTGAAAGCAGATAGACTATCAATATCCTGAGGCGCAACACAGTGATGATCTTGAAGATGTTTTATGCCCACTTACTGGCCAACTACTACAGAAACTTTTTCTTCCTCTAACATTTATTCATTCTAAGAAATAAATATTTATCCCTTTTTTTTTTTTTCAGGGAGAAGATACATTAGTCATTCCTGTGCATGCTTACCCTGCTGTGAATGTTGTAGAATTTCCATCATTTATAAATCTGTCCGATGTATCAGTTGGGAAGAGGTGAGTTAAAGACAGACATTTGTCCACATTTTGGGAGACATGCACAAAATCTGAAAAATCTCATTTTCCTCTGTTTGTACAATGTAACATCTTGGAAGTTTTAAGGAGATCGGCTACCATCTGGACTGCAAAATAATTCCATATATGAACTGTTTCTGGTTCACATTCACAGGAAAGTAAAAGCTGCGCAAACTAAACATATACATAGATACTGGAACTGGTGTTTCAGCTAGTCTAAATTGGTGCTCATTCATCGTATGGTGAAGCAATCTGTACACTCTCAAGTGCTATGTCTTTTTTAATGTTAGTAAGTCTCAAGTGAATGGATCTTCCTTACAAGATGAAGCGTTCTGGAAATGAAGGTATGGGCTGGTAATGGTAGGTGTGACAGCAAATAGCTAACCTCAGTCCAGAGATTGGTCAGTTGTTAGATTTGCTTCTTCTATTTAAAAATATTTGAAGTGATCTTCTGATGTGGAGCTGCAAATGGCATAGACTTCATCTTACTCTGTCTGCAGTATAGATGTAACACTGACTTCTCTTGAAGTAATCAGTAATAATTCTTAATAGGAACTGGGAAGGGAAAAAGGAAAAGGGACATCCTGTTGATTAGGGTCTAGTTCTATAGTATATTGACTATATTAGTTGTAATTATAGTGATTGTGTTAGTGTAAACATTTGAGTGAATTCTAGGAACTGAAGGTCTTAGCAGCTAGGTTGTGTCAGCCTGTGAGTTGGAAGTAACTCACGAATTTTACTGAAGCACAGAAGTATGAATAGGCAAGGTACATACAAAGAAAATGCATAATTCTGCAGTAAAAATGAGCCCAGCATTGTAGAAGGAACATTTGCATCTTTTTGTTTATTTATTTTTCTAATCCCCCCTTAATCTGTTAAACTCCAGTGAATCTGTCAGAATTGACGTTATAGCTTGCTCACAGGACTGAACATAACTCCTGACGTTCTAGGAATGGTGGGATTCTGTTTATTTCTCCATTTTTAAAACGTGCTGAAGTATACAGAATTTTCATAATCTCAGAACACAGGGAAGAGATTAGGCAGAGTACAAAATACAGTTTTAAATAATGGGAAAATTTTCCTACACAACAGTGTTGCTCAGAGATGCCCCTGAGGGAATTTGGAAGAGTTCCTGAAGAGAAAACTGGTGGTTTTAGACCTTAACTCTTACCAGTATTTTTCATCATAAGGCTATTAAAAACTTTCCTACAAATGAAGGCTCTCTGAGATACTTGGTACTGTACAGAACCCAAAGGGCTATGGGCTTAATCCATAGCCCACTGAGGTCGATGGAAAAACTTCCTTTTACTTCCATAAGTGTAGGATAAGACCTATATTCTACCGCCCAGCTTTCTCCTTAGGCACAGAAGGTCCTTAAGGCAACAGGCGGCATAATTGCCATGTTTCTAAGTCACTTTGGTTATTGTAGTAGCCGCACTATACCTGAAAACAAATTACCTCCCGTCTTCTGTTACACATGAACAGGTCATATTAAGGCAGAGAAAAAAGGACTTTGCTATTATCATTTCTTTCCTTAGGCATTTCAAAATGTGCTTTCCGAAGGAACACTGTGTATAACATGCATTCTTTGCTAATCAGCAGGATAGGATTTCAGTCAGACAGTTTACAAAAACCAGAAATAAGCCTGGGTAAATCGGTCTTGATTTGCAGGATGATGGATGGTGTTACACCGATGCTTTTGTATTTCAATTTGATACGTGAAAATAGGTGCATACAAAAGCAAGACAGCTTGAAAAGATGTGTGCTATTACCCCTCACACAACCAGGGTAAGACATAAAGGGCTTTTATGAAAATCAGGCCACAGCATCATTATTTCTATGGTGATTAAAGTCCGATTTCAACACTTTCAAAGACTGCACAGTCTTTTCTCATCATATTCAACAAGGAGGGCCATGGGAGAAAGCTGGTTTCTGGTTCTGTACTTATTGTTGCTCCAATTTGGATTGTTTGTACTTGCTAGATCCTGCAGTTTGTGAGAACGTGAGAGTACACATAAATAACGTCTAAAACGTACATTTTATACATTTTTCTGTAATCAGATTCTGTATGCGTAGGAGAAAGTAAGTCAAGATGTAACATATCCGGCATTCAAATCAAGATTTATCTCTCATTTCCTTAATGAGTGAAAGATCTGAAATATTGTGCTATTTTGGAACAACGAGGAATGACTATTTTCACATGAAGAAGTAACCCATCCCTCTGAACACAGATAAATTCAGTGCATGTTGTGTATAATATAATTTTCCAGCGTGTAATTGATGATCAACTATAGTTTCATTAATTTCTTTCTTCCTTTCTCTCTTTTCAGTAAGAAGTATGTTATCCCGTTGCAGTGCAGCTGTCCAATAGATTTTGAATTCCACATTGATTTTATTCAGCCTCACAGAGCCTTCACTGTCCAGCCAACATTTGGTAGATTGAACTTATTTAAAATTATAAACATTAACTTTGTGTTAAGTGTACTTGTGACAGTATTTTCAGTACTGTACAGAAAAAACCTTTTCCTCAGAGTGTTTCCAGGTGAACGCAGGCTGATAAATATTAGTCATATGCAGCCTCATGGCAAATAGCCCTCCGTGCCTGGTAGATTTCTTTTGTCAATGCCCAGCTACAGACTTCTGGCAAAATATGAGACATCTCAAACAATCCATCCAGCCTTTCTCTTCTCTCTTTGCCGGTGTGGCCTTTGGAAAGGAGAGAGGCAGGAAGGCCAGCATTTACCTCTTTATCACACATTTCCCAAAGGACTGTCTGGCTCCTGCCCCATTAAAGGAACAGATATCTGTCTTTGTGGAATGGGTATGCTTTATCTTACTTGACTGGAGACACAGAGGAAATAAAAGGTGACCTCTACTCTATCAAACATATCCCTGTACCTGTTTTTTCCCTAGTAGTCTAGAAGAGTTTGATAGAATTGTGTCTGTTGCTTCAGGAGCAGTTACAGTGATGGGCACAAAATACACTGCTGCAGGTGTTTCATGGGATGGCAGTGGCTTTTCGATTCAGTCTAGACCTCTGTGTATGGGCTTTACAAGAGGCAGGGACTTTTGGCTACAGTATGCTCGGCTATTTTCATGCCTGACGCTGGAGAGAGCTCTGTCTTGAGGCAGACATATCTATTTGCAGGTCAGTTGCTATCATTGTTACATTTGCCAGGTGCCGGAGGAGCATGTAAGTACCCAGGTGTTGTGACAGAAATGTGTAAGTGAATGAGAACTGGCTGCATAATTCACTTGGGCAGTCTGGTCAATTCCATGAAAATACATAAAAAGATCTAAATAAATAAAATCCTTCATAAATCTGGTGCTTAGTGCTATTTGCGACACTGGAATTTAAACTTTGATTATTTATGCACTTCAATAAAAGTTGCTGCTCTTACTGTATGTACAATGATACGAATTTGCCCTGTCTTGTCAGATGGATGTTCTTCCGAGATCATACTTGGATTCTATCACATGTGTGGTTCACAAAGATGAACTATGCTGCTGGCTTGTTTTGGGTCATTCTTTCAGGATAATATTCTTTCTTACTTTGTGCTTAAAGAAGTTTTGATGTATCAAAGGGAGGAAAGGAACAATATTACAATTGAGTAAAACTAGGGAGAAGTTATAAAATTCATCAGGAAGTTTTTTGTATTTTCACACAGTCATAGACAAAGCAGCTGGAACTAATTCATGCTTTCTAAGTTGGGTTAGTTCTTGGGAGAAAGGGGAACAAAAATATCCCAGAAAAAAACAACCCAGTAAAAGTTAAGTCAGAAACTTTGGTAGCTAGAAACCCTGAGGTGCTGAATGCCATCTGAAAAGCACTAAGAAATCTCAGCTTCTACTCAAGCCATTGTGCTCTGAGATCAGTAATGTTGAAATACTCTAACAAATTCCACACGCGCACACACACACAAAAATAAACAATGAAACGAACGGGTGTTTAAAACTGCAGGGTGCAGAAAACAGGCAATGGTTACAGAGATGAGAAATTAGCATTTCTGATGAGCTGAATAAACTCCTTGTTGCAGAAATGCTGAGGAGCATCAGGGCCTATATCCTGGGATTGCAGTGAATGTTTAGGGGTATGAAGAGTAGTTAAAGTGGTTGAGAAAATAATGGAATACGTAATAAGGAAATAAGACCAAGTAGATACAGGTAATGCATCAAATCCAGATGATTCTCCCAACTTGGACAAGCACAGGGAAATATGTTTATAATGCTTTGCTCATGAAAGCAGGAAGTGCCAGAGACTTAAGACTGGCAGATGCAAGTGAAGAATTTCTGTATATAAACAGGCAATCATTTTCACAACAGTAAGAAATATTATAGTCTTACTGTCGAATCTCTCTGCTATTGCAAAATCTCTCCCATTATTAGTTCTTGAAAGACAAGTTGAGACCTGAAGTACTTTCCAGGCCTACTGCCATCCATTCAAACATTAGTGTTATTTGAAAAAAAATGTAGTCCAGAATCAATTTCAGCTTACTTAAGTGGCTCACATCAGATGGACTCATTGTTTTTCTCCTCTAATCACAGGAATTATTCCAGGCAATGGGAAAGTGGAAGTAACTGTGAAATATTCCCCACTTGAGTACGGAACAGCACAAATGACAATGCAGTTATGGATTTCACAGTTTCACTCAAAACCCTATGTATGTGTATTCACAGGAACATCAACACCACATCTGGGTCTAACGTATGTGTGGCTGAGTGATCTTTGAGTATTTTTGCCCAGTGCTAAAAAATACCTGTATGATAGGATTTCATGCCATTTTGCTGTAATCATTTTAAGCATTTGTATCTATGGAGACTTAAAATGCTCCAATGTAATTCGACTGTTAATATGTGTACCTCCTCTCTTACATCATTTGCTCGGAACGCCCTTAGGCTGTATGAAGTGAAACTACCAAACCAAAAGTAACAAGAAGTTACATATCCTTAAAGAAGTGTTGAGCATTCTCGGCTTCTATTATGCCTGCTCTATGTTCTTGATATTGCTGAGGCCTTGCAAGATACAGGGTTTTTTGAGCAATAAGGTCTTTTGGGCTGTACTTATTTTTTTTTGTGAACTCTGAAGATTAGAAAGTTTGGTTCCAGTTGTAATTTGGGAGAGAAATTTCCAGTCTCCTTGTATATCTAAAGGGGAGGTAAATGCATGTACTAGACTTACGTGCCATTTACAGAGTACTTATAAGGGCAATATCTGTCCTTCTGACACCTAGAAAAGAACATTTTGACGAACAACAAAGTCGTCCAAAGAAAAATGCTGCGTCTGCAGGAAAATCCGTGGTGTGGAGAAGAGACCAATACAGCCAACCACAATTGAGGCCTATTCAAAAAGTAAAGGTGTGAAGAGATAATAATCACAAGTACTTTTCTGGGCTGAAAATATTTCCTGTTTCTATTTCTTCCTATTAATTTATATCTCGTAGGAAATTGAATACCAGAACCTCAGATTCCCCACAGACTTGTCAAATCCGTATGCTGTAGCTACTGTTTTGAATCAGGAACCAGGCAAATTGAAGATTAAGGACTTGAAAGAAGGTAAGGTAATAAAGCAGCATAAACTTGGTCTTAGCATTATTTGTAGGTTTCTGATGAGGAACTCAGCTTTAGAATTGCTGAGGCGATGTGATTGTAGTTTCTGTAAGAAATCTCACCTTAGCTTTATGTATTAATGAGTTCAGTTATCTTAAGCAGTGGATTTCCAATTCAAAATTCAATTTAGTTTGAGGTGTGATACGGCTTTCTAATATTCCTGCAGCCCTTTGCCAAGGCGGTGAAGGGATAAAAACAAGACAGATGAAGGAAGCCATATTTCAACTAAAAGTCAAACAAAATATTCAGGAAGAGGAAGCAAATCATCTGAAGTGGTAAGTGTTAGTTAACCACATTAACAACACTGGAGTTTGCTTAACTAAGACCTCTGTGAATGATGTATGCAATATCCACTAGTGAGTAATGCTGCCATTTCATGTCCTGATAGGTTCGTTTTTTAGCTAAGTTACTGTTGGTTTACTTTCATTTTTTTCTCTTCTGCCTAAGAGTAGTCTTAGTAGTAATCTGTAGCAGTACCCAAGGAGGTCTTTGATTGTGTTATGGTTGCATTCAGTAAGAAACCTGCTGAAAACTTTGGTCACCTAATCTTGTTCCCAGGCATCTCATCTTGTGCCCTTAAGGGCAAAGGAAGCTTTTTGTCGTGGTTGTCAATAAATCAAGGCTAAAATGTGTAATGGAGAGAACAGAATTGCACATGTACATCAAATGGTGTAAAGCAAAACACATAGTCATATGCGTAAGCAACACCATGATTTCATTTGCAATCCACAGATCTGCTCTTATGATGAATGTTATGGACCCCTAGACACCTTAGGAAGAGGAGAATAGGTCTATTAGCCTTTAAATAAAGCAAACTGTGCATTAAACGAAGGATTTTTCTTGTCTCCACTGTAAATGCAGGCAAGTTCATAAAGGCAAAGATCCAATCTCTGTGGAATTTAAAAAAGAGATTATTGAAAACCGACAGAGGGAAGAAGAGCAATACAAGGTTAGTCTTTGCTGTTTTTTCTTTAAATTTAAAATTAAACTTATACTTTCAGATTATGCAGTGCATTAGTGAATTGTATCAAGCTCTCTACATCTTCAGTTTTTCTTCATACATCAATGCAAATCTACACTAGCTGTACTTCTTACTGCAGTTATATCTTTATTATGCCTGTGTATCCCTGTTTCTGAGGTGGTTTTATCTTGGAGAGAGGATAAGAAGAAGGATAAGTTATTAATGGAAATGTAACTAGATAGTTGCCCAACCTAGCAGATTTGCACCCAGCCACCCAGCCACATCACAGTGCAACATTGCAGAGTAATCCTGTCAGCACCATGGCCGCATCCAACCTTCTGTTTATGTTGTACCTCTCTGAAGAGCTGATGTCCTGAATGGCCCACGGTCAAAGACCTAAACCCAGTCAGTACTCTCACGCAGAGCCCCAGGGAGATAATTCATCAGGTTATTCTTCTACACTTTCAACCTCCCTCTCTTTGGTTTCTTCCAGTCACCCAAGCCTGCGGGTCATCCTCCATAGAGGTGACAGCAGCAATACTCAGTGGCAGGAAATATTTTTTCCCCATGTGGCACAGCCTTCAGGGACAGGTGGGGTTTGTCCCTCTTATCCTGTCTCCTGGATATTGAAGTAGCTTCTGACATCCCACTGACTTCCAACGAGCTGTTTATGGGAGTAAAATTATTTATATATAGGATAAAAGCTTAATTTATACACTGAATTAGGCGCTGCGAATTCACTCAAACATATTTAATACTAAGGAGGAAGTGAGTAAAAACAGGATCTAAATTGTTTGATTGTTGTATCACTGAATTAGATGTATGTTAATTTCATTTAGAAACATTTATTTTCTTACCTGTTGGCCATAGAGGCTGTGGAGATCTCTGACTGGTTTGACAGTTGCTCCTCCGACTTTCTGACAGAGGCATATTTTTGCTCATGCTGTCTGTTTTTCCACTTAAGTATTATTAAGCCTCACAGA
>NW_009634814.1:0-34021 GCF_000690535.1 Cariama cristata | reverse complement strand
CCCTACATCATTTGCTCACGTGGCCACTATGTTATACAACCTGGGAGTGGGTGCTCTGGAGATCTTTAACTGGTCTGTCTTCCATTGTACTGGCTAAAACCTCAGTCCGTTAAAATCATGGGCATTTCACTCTGCAAAATAACCCAAAGGTCTTTGCTTAAGATATAATGGTATCCTGGAAATGAAACAATAGATAAGTAGGACTGGGATGGAAGAGGCGCAATGAAAAGAAGCACTGGTATTCATCCAGCATGCCTGAACACTTTGAGAGGGTCTCAAAGAAGTGAAGCGATATAAGTAGTAAACTTTCACACATGAACAGATTAAAGAGCTGGCACCATTGGAAGCCATGACAGAGATGTTCACAGAATATGGGAAAGCTGCAGGAAATTTCTGTGGCGCTGTCATCTGGGAAGGTCTGTTCGGATGCTAACTTACGGTGTTGGTTCTGTAACCCCTCTCTGGCTGATTCCGGCTATGCAAAGCAAACTATGTTTCATTAGGGCAGAGTTCTGACTGAAACTCAGACCCAAAAAGGCATTATTTTACTTTGTTTGACTTGCTCAAGGGTTGCAATAATCACTTCCTAGAAAGGAATGAAGTCTGTTTTTTGTCAAGTACCACCAGAATGTTACATTGTAAGGGAGTTCCACTAATTGTAAGGGAGGAAAGAATTCACTGGATGCTTTGTACTAATGTGATTGTTCTTCCTGGTAACAAATTAGATCCAAAGAGGAGATCCTATCATAGAACAGGAGTTTCAAAGGACTGAAGTAGAAGTTTCTTTCAGACGTGTCATCCGGACTGTTGACCAGGTTTGTTTATATGTTATTATCTCCTGCTATATGTTATTATAACCTACTAAGCTAAAAACCAGCCATAGATATTTGGCACTGAATACTTTTCCTCCTAATATTCCTATTTCTGTGTCAGTGACTTATTTCCCATTTTACTTTTAGTACAGTAGGGCCAGCACTGTGCTACATGCACAGCTCATCTTCTGATGTTCTGGTCCAATAAGAGAGACAAGTGGAAATCTGCAGGCCTAATCTGAGGTTCATATTGGTTGTTTCTGAAAGTTCTCTCAGAAGCAGTTTTCTCATGCCTAAACATAAGGTTAAGCATATCACAAGATTTGCAACCTTTAACTGCAGGTCAGATTGACAGGAACCTTTCCAGTACTTAGATTTTTTTGACCTTCTCTGTGATGTGAGGTACTTTCTAAGATCCTTTTCGTAGGATTCTTGGGAGCTTTGTTTAATAGATACGCTGCTACTGAAGGAACTTGGAATGTTAGCAACACAAACTGCTGCCTTCTTGAGGAACATAACTGATGTGGGAGTTGGTCTTTTACTATACTCTTACGCCTGTTGCAAAGTGCTGAAAATTGTTTGGCGAGGCATAGCATGGGGTTCTGTGGAGCTGATGTTCTGAGGACCTTCCTAATCTAAATATTGGTTGAGCAGCTGCCCTCCTGTTGAGAGGTGCTGTACTTTGGGGCCACTGGAGTCTCTTCTGGTGCGACATTCTTCTGTCACATTGATTTAAAACTGAAGAAGAGATTAACACATCAAGAAAGAGATTTACTTGTGTTCAAAAAGTATTCCAACAATTTAAAGCACTAAATATAGAGGCATCACCTCTGCCTCAAGTATGTCCAGAGCCAGAGATGACTAAATGTGGGGAGGTTAGTCTGGGTATTATCACTCTAAGTTTACCCCTGTCTTTCGCCCTTCTGTAGGTATATGCTATCAGCCGTTATTGGAGACATGATACTGGTTTTGTTGGGCCTCTGGTTTGAGCCCTTACAGCTATTCCAACTTCATATCTGTGGAAGATGAAGTGTGTGTTTGGTAGAGACCTAGACCATTCTCTCCACTGTCTGACTGCTCATGTCATCTGTGTGGATGCAGACCATGCTCCATTATCTCTGCTTTCCCTATACTGCATTTGCAATTGTTTGGTGATTACCTCCCATTAAGCCCTGCAGTGAAGGCTGCTGGTTAAATGCCAATACTGCAAACATTTTCACCTGACTTAATTTCAGTGTTTAGAAATAACACATGGATTCAGGCCAAGGAATGGCTTGGGCTGGAGGAAATTTCTCCCTTGTCTAGTCGTAAAAGGGGTGTCTTTTTTCTTTTCTGTTTCTTATTTTAAAAAATACCATGCAGCATCTAAGTGTTGATCCCACATTTGACTTGCTCCATAATGACCCTTGGGACAACAGAAATAGAATGTTGAGGAAATTCCAACAAGCAGCATACAAGGTAACGTGAACAACCAGAATGCAATGTGATGGCATGACACCTTGGAAATAGCACAAAAGAACATGTAAACAAGCACATAAGGAGTCTTCAGAGCTAGCCAGGGATTTGACAGTTTGATAAATATGTCCCTACTTCACCAGGAAATAAAGATCTGGAGTAAGTTTTGTACTTAGCTGGTGCTTCAACTGGTGCTTCTGCTGGTGCTTAGTATTGCAATCAATACTAAACAAATGTAGATTAATTTTTTTTTTTTTTTTAAGTATAAAATACTTTTGCACAAAAAAGAGAAGATTTCAAAATGCATATAGAATACTGTGTCCAGTTTTGGGCCCCTACTACAAGACAGACATCAATAAGCTGGAGTGAGTTCAGTGTAGAGCCACCAAGATGGTCGGGGTCTGGAGCACTCACTCCACAGTGAGGAGACACTTACCCAGCCTGGAGAGGGAAAGCAGAGGCAGAGAGCAGCACCTTCCAACACCTCTGAGGAGGTCACTGATGATGGAGCCAGAATCTTTGCAATGGTGCATGGTGGGAACATGGGAAACAATGGGCCTGTATTCAAATAAGAGATGTCTTGACCATATATAAGGAAAACCTTTTTCACCATGAGGACAGTCAGTCATTGGAGCAGGTTGCCCAGAGAGGCTGTACAGTCTACATCCTTGGATGTTTTCAAGACCAGACTAGATAAAGCCCAGAGCAACCTGGTCTGATCTCATCGCTGACCTTGCTTGGAACCTGAAGTTGGACCAGGGCCTCCTAAGATCCCTTCCAACCTGCAAGCTAAAGACTAAGCAGTAAAATCACTTATCTCATTTGGTTTAAATATTATGTTGTATCTCCACTGCTCTCTTCCCAGTAAATCTAAATGTAGCAAGTAATATGGAAGTTTCCGGCTCTCCTAATATCCAGTTTGGATATTCTTCTCCAATCTATTCATAATATTAGGCTTGATATGGAGGTCCTGAAATGAAATGCTTTTTTCTATATTGCACAAATAAGGAGATGGCTAAACAACCCCTTCTGGCGAGGGACTCTTCATTGTTACTCTGTGATACATGGCACTAGGCAAATTGCACAGTGCAGGTTACTACTTATTCTCCTCATTTACAGAGCCACAAGTATTCATATGGCCCTGATCAACTAACTGTTTACTCATTGTTAAATCTGTGTATGCCAATAGACACAGCTGAAGGATTAGGACCTAGCCAAAAAAGGTCTAATTAACCCATAAGACTAAATGAAAGTTTGAACTGGTTTTGTTGTGTAATGTCGCTATAGAGTTGAGATCCATTCTACATCTCTCCTTCCACATTTTCTCCCTCCTCAACAGAAAACTATATTAAAAATTCTGAAATAGAGATGTCTGAGCTCTGTAGAATAAATGCAGTTGTAATGTATGTACATTTCTGTGGCTGTAAATCTTAGAGTGCTGAGTTTAGTATTAAACTTTAAAATCATTCTGTCAGATTGTGATTCAGATTCGGCTAAATCGTTTACTGCTTCTGTTCCGTGGGCTAACCAGAGAAGCCAGAGGTTTGGAGGAAGGCACTGTGTCTGGTAAGGAGTAGAAGAACAAGTTGATATTTGGACATGAATTAAGATAATTCAGGTTGTACTACAGTGTGTCAGGTGCGTTACATATAAATGTAAAGACAGAGTCCTTACAAAGGAGTCTTCTAGCAAAAAAGTGTGACAAGGTAGAATGATAGAATAGTTTGGGTTGGAAGGGACCTTTAAAGGTCATCTAGCCCAACTCCCCTGCAATGAGCAGGGACATCTTCAACTAGATCAAGTTGTTCAGAGACCTGTCCAGCCTGTTCTTGAATGTTTCCAGGGATGGGGCATCTACCATCCCTCTGGGCAACCTGTTCCAATGTTTCACCACCCTCCTAAAAAATTTCTTCCTTATATCTAGTCTGAATCTACCCTCTTTTAGTTTAAAACCATTACCCCTTGTCCTATTGCAGCACACCCTACTGAAAGGTAGAAATGGCTGTAGCCAAAATACTTCTATGTTTCATACACATAATTTACCAGTTTAAAAAAAAAATGTGATTAACTCTTCTTAGGAGCCTTGCAGCTTATCTTCTTAATAATAGGGCAGAATCTGTGGATGCTCCATCATTGGAAATGTTCAAGGTCAGGTTGGATGGGGCTCTGAGCAACCTGATCTAGTGATAGATGTCCCTGCCCCTGGCAGGAGAGTTAGACTAAATGATCTTTAAGGTCCCTTCCAACCAAACCATTCATTCTACTGATAGGCCTGAGGAACAATGAAAGGGCAGATGGGACTATATGAGAAACAGACAGGTAGGTAAACAGACCAGGTAGAGCCTGGTTGCATGGGGGTTAGAAGAGGAAAAGACACCTGAATGTGATGAAGGCAAGGTATCTGAACTCAGTGAAATGAGACGGTAGGAGCCGTGAACTGGCCTCAAATGGGAGTCACAGTTGGGTATACTGGGTACAGAAGAGAATATGTACCTATTTCCCACTCCTTCATACACACACAATTTGACAACTGCTGAAACACCTTCCCATATCAGGCCTTTTCCTGCTTCCGCAAGTAGGCACTTTTAATCCCCAGTATGCAGTAGTTGTAGGGATGCTTCAAATAGAAGGCGTAATGGCAGTTAATGTAAGAGAGGCCTTCTGACTTGTCTCTGCCTTGCTGAGTGGAATGAGATAGAGGACCATGCTGGAATGAATGGGCTGTTATGTCCTTTTAGAAAAGGGGAAATTAAATCTCTCCTAGTCAAGGTCTTGTGCCTGCTATCTTGTAGATGTAGCATTTAAAGCCCCTAGGAAATATTACCTTAATTTTTATATTAAAATTACTATACACATCCTGTCTTAGGAAGATATTAAATATATTTTGTGGCTTGATTCTGTTTTTGAAACAGTGTATTAAGATATATTATGAAATCTTAATATTTACTTTCCATTCATGACAGAAAGCAGGAGTTTCAGCAAACCAGAGAAGAGTGAAAAATATAAGGGCTTTTCTTCCAGCATATCTGAAGATCGTATATTGCCTTTTGAATTCCCCGTTTACAGTTCCCATGAATTGCACCGTGATTTGGTACGTATAGTAACTAAAATGATGGGCAACACTCAAGATATAGAATTTTGTTGGAGCCATTGGCCCCAGGCCCGGTACTGCCTTTATTAAAATTTCACAATGTGACTGGTGTTCTGGGGTTAAGACAAATTAATTTAGGACTTCAGATTTACTAATAGTGCTGCTGAAAACAGTAAAAAAATCTTTGCATTCTCTTAATTGCATTCTAAAATTCTGAGTAATACATTCATGATCAGAGTTGGTTAACATCCATGGTTTTGCAGAAATAAAGAAATAAAAAATAACTGAAATGCCAAAGTCCAAGAAAGGGCAGGAGAAATATCAGACAAAATGTTTGCATAATTATTTCCATATGTTTTCAAGTCGCTGTGCTGATGGATTGCTGCCAGTGCAAAACAAAATGCCCACAATATTACTGAGTTTTAAATACTGTATTCTTTCAGGCACCTGATGCTCTTGGCCTAGTTCCTATCGAATCTGTAGATGTGAAAGTCAGACACATTCTTCCTTTTTACGACTTGAAGGTGAGTCAGTACAGCTTCCTCAGCTGTATGATGCTTCTCTCTTTCACCAGTCCAGTTAGACATGTTTTCTGCCTGATTCAGTGGCCCCAGTGTGCAGCCCAGTAGAAATGTTGCTTTAATATGGCTGTGTGATTAGCATGCTTTTAATAAAAACAAATCCCACCTGTTTCCCTAAGTAACAAGCTTATAGTCAGCAATTGTCCCCTCTCTCCAGACGGAGATGAATCACCTCAGCTGAAATTATTGTATCTATCTCAAACAACAAAATCCTTCTATGAATGAGGATGCTGCAAGACCTGCACGCTACAGTTTTTCCTTTGATTTCAGAGTTTTATAAAAGTGACATTATAAAAGTGTCCTTCCTTTTAGAAAGTAGTGGAAATCTTCTGTTTATTTGGCATCCAGTTCTGCATGCTTAGTTCCGTCATTCCTGCACAGGAAATGCAAACATCTCTTTCTTGAAATATAGAATGTTTTTTTCAACTTTAAGAGTGCAGAAACATTTTTTTTTCTCCTGACTTATAAACCCTTTTTTTCTCCAATTTTTGAATAGCAAAATATCAAATTCTGCACCCCATCAAAGTATCTCAGGTTCAAATCAACACAGATTTGGTCTCAATGTCCACTTTCTTTTTGTTTTTTCAGGTGGTGTAACAAGTCTAGAAGCTTTCTTGTAGTGTCTTTTCCTCTTATGACACATTGGTTCATCTATCAGTTTTATGTATATTACTTAACAAGCTTTTCTCCACCCCGTTAAGTTCAGTATATTTGATCAAGAAACTGTTAAATCCATGATCTTTCATAGAAAAGCAAGAATGGCAATATTCCTTTATGCAGTCATTCAGCTTGTCCTGGTGAAGTATGGCTTCTCAAAGTTTTGGTCATATACTATGTTCCAGAATTCAAGTGTCTTTTACCACAGAGATGTGACATGTTCGTGATAAAGCTGGAATGTTCCATTCCAACTAAGAATTAATCAAAGGTGATTATTGTCATCTCCTGCAGCACATCTTTTTTCTTTGCACTTAGGTTCCTCAGCATTTCAGCATTATGAAGTATCAGCCGTTTTGTACACACTCTGCAGCTACAAGTTACAAACCTCGAAAACTTTCCCGACCACTGAGGCAGGGAGCACAGGTAACAAGTCATCTCAAATAAAAGCTTTGCCCAAGTCACTCCCAACCCTACGTTTCTACAATTATTTGATTAATTTTATCTCAACATTTTATATCAAAAGGTTTACTACACTCTGAAAACCTTTTATGTCTCTGTTTTTCAAGGACGAGTTGATTCAAGTAATTGCTTCTCCTGAGGGGCAGCTTAACCTCATCTCCCAGAGGATGGATTTTCACAAACCATCCCCAGAAGAAGTAGCAGAAAGGGATATCAGCCTCTTAAAGCTGGTTCCTCCCCAAGCTTTAGTCTACCCTATAGAGAGCAACCCACTTCGCATTTTTGTAAGTAGAAGCTGACTTCCACAAAGAACCTAAGAAAGGAGGGGAAAAGGTGTTTGTTTCATTAGAAGCCTGATGTGGAATTGGTGGGCAATTTTCTTACTCAGATTGGTGTGTAAAACTATCCAGAGTGAGAGTAATCCTTCAAGGTGCCAGCCCTGGTAGGTAGGAGTCCCAGAGCTCATCTCACTGAGAGAGGCAGTGGAATTTGATCAGTTTAGGGGAGGGATGATAGTTGCCAGTGATGGCAGAGAACTGGAGACCCTTCCTGTCTCACACTCCACAAATGGTCACTGATCCCAGGTTTCCCTGGAACACCATGGGACCCTTCCCTTCTTCTCCTTTTGTTTCCCCATTTGGATGTTAGAAGAAAAGCCATTATCTTGGCATCTCAGTCCTTCTATAACCTCATGCTTTTGCCCAGGTAGGTAGGACAGGTGCAGTCTTTTCCTCTTGTTCAGCTGGGGGACTGCAATTCTGCCTGATCCTTAAGTAAACCAAGAAAAGTGAAGTCAAATTATTTGCTCACATTGTCCTGCTGCCTTAGAGTTTCCAATAGTTCTTGTAGCATCCCAAAACCATATTTCCAAATTATTAGGCACAAAGATTCAAAAAATCACAACAACATGCATGGGAGGATTTTCTGTTACTTAACTGTCGTGTAGATTGTGCTACTTAGCACCAACTACAGAAGGTATTTCCCACACAATGCAGCACAACCTGGAGGTCCCTGAGGTGTCTCTGAGCAGGCAGAGACAGCTGTATAGCTCAGTGAAGTACTGTGCGTGGGTACAGGCAGCATCTCCAAGCCAGCGTGGCACTGTGCCTGACTTGGGTGGCTCTGTCGTTCAGCAGTACTTAGCTGCAATGGCCCAGAGCCCAGCATGCTAGTCTGGTGATCTTGGCATAACATACATGGTATAGACTTGTCCTCACTGCATGCGGCCAGGACTCCAGTGGACTTACTGATGAGATCCTCTGTGCATCTCTTTCATCCCTCTGTCGTGTAAGTCTAAGAGCCAGGCACAGCCTGATGCCGTATTACCCAGCATTACACTTTATTCAGAAACAGATGCTAGTGCAGTGAAATAGATGGCAAAATGCTCACTAGCTTCCACCGCAGTGAGGCCATTTCCCATTCTTGGATTCTGAACTGTTCAGAGAATCAGCAATGGATTTTGGAGTAATCAGGCAATAGTCTGTGATGAGGGGAAGAGACAGGAAATGAAAGGTCACACTGAACAAAACAGCCACAATGAGACAAAGGTGTGAATCTGGGGAGACTACGTTAATTGTAAGAACTGAATTTTCATCAGTTTATTTCTTTATGGTGATTTTTTAAAAGAACCTCTTCTTTATTTTTAGAACTCCACTCCAGGATTAGTTCCAGTTTTACGTCCTTTGGCCTATTCTGAAACAAATGCTGAATATCACCTTTGTCCTCATCCAAAATACACCTTTACCAAGAAATGCCCCAAAGGATCCAGTATTCCAGTCACACAGAAGAAATCTTTACATCACAAGGTATGGCCTTTTGGGTTTATTGTATGAGTACCTAGCTTGGGTATGTTCTTGCTGAGAATTTGCTCCAAGGAATCAAAAAGGAAGATGAAGAGTCATCTTAGATAGAAGACATTTTCAAATATAAATTATACATACACCTAAATAGTCAGTTTATGGGTAGGAATAACTCATTCTCGTTAGGCTTTATCCATGTCTCTTATTTATCCCTGAGTGTTTCTTTGCTCTTTCCTTCTTTTCACTGTCTATTATATTTTCATGACCTTGCGGTGGAGGAAGCATCTTTTAAGTATGGAGAACTGCAGCTCCCCAGATTAGATTCTCAGCCAAGAAGTCAGATGCTCTATCCTGCAAGCCTCTCTCCCCACTGCATTACGTATTAGAGGTTTGATCACTGTAGCACTTGTCATTTCAGGAAGTGATTTGTGGAGTAACGGAATGGAGAAGGTTCTTACCAGTGGTGTATTCAATTTTTTCTAACACTCCCACATTGACAAGTACAACACCTAGGTAAGAAAGAATTTGAATATGCAGTGCCTCTACCCTGTGCTAGTTTCTGTAGTCTGTAACTACATTGACCAGTAACAAGTCCCACAGATAAAAGTGGGCCTATGGGTGGAATTAACTGCTGCTTAGAAATCCAAAATCAATGGGGAAAACCCCTACTGACCTCCTTGAAGGGTGGGTTAAGAACAATATCATTAGAGGAAATACCTAGCCCTGGAAGGAGAGTTCTAGTCTGGACTTTCAATAACATCTCTCCTGAATGCTTTATGATTCAGTGCTAGAAGACCCCGGGAGGAACAAACTCTGTCTGTCCTGCGGAAGTATGAATGGCAAAACCTTTAACATATGGGCACCTGCACCGAGTGGTAGCTAACATCTCTCAGGCTTACATTCCCTCATATCACAGCAGTTTCTGGTGTACTCAGATTTTCCAGGAATATTTAAAAATAACTACAACTACTGTGAAGCTTCAAAAAATAGACATTTAGTGCAGTTACTCTCTGCCCATCTTAAACTAATACCATTTCCATCACAGGGATCCTTTCAGTTTAGATATGCTTCCAAGAGCTGTACCACCAATGCTGTATGACTTACCTGAGAGAGACAGAGAGAACATAATGGACCAGTAAGTTTCCTCTCTATTTTGTGCTCAGTCTAATTGATTATGTCTTAACCACTTGTATGGATGTGTCTAAACCTGTCCAGAGAGATTCTCAAAGGCAAAAGCACAAAGTCCCTCTTGCATAAAACATAATTTTGTTTTTGTTGGCTAAAAAATAATTTTAAAAGGATAAAGCGTAATTTTTCTTCATCTCTACTAATTTTTAGTGAGACAGATGAAACTGAGTTCAGAATGATTCTTACTCCAGAGATGGTGAGAGCTGAATTTCCACAAACTGGGCAGGCACTCCCAGAAGAAGGCAAAGAGAAATCAGCAAAAGAAGAAAGGTAGATACAATTTGAAATTAGGGGAGAGGAATGGGAAGGAATCTGAAGACAAGCATCCCCTTCAGAGTTACATAGAAAGTCATACTGAGATGTTCTAGGGGCTCCATCACCAGTGGGATGCAGATCTGGTACTTTGAGTGAATTTGTACTGCAATGCGGTCTCTGGATTGGACTTCAGAAAGCAGCTGTGAATGTCACGAACTGGCTCGGATGTTACTGACCTCAGTTTTATCAATATGATCTAACACTTGAGGCAGTTGTCTTGCCTTCGCAGAGATATTCAATATTCTTGGACCAGTGGCTTTTGGTTTTCAGTGACCCTTTTCGTTAGATATTTATTAATGCTGGCAGAGGAATGAGTCCTCACAATTTTCCCCTGGCGTGGTGCCTTTTTCTCAGGCTTTTCCTAGGAGTGAGTCACATTTGCTCTGCTGGCTGAGCTTCGCAGTCCACGGACACACATTGTGTTTTAGGTATACAGCACAGCATGTAAAATAACTTGCATTCATAAACACAGAATTACCTGATCCCTGAATTGTTGTGAACCAGCCACTGTAAGGGCCAAATTCTGCCTTTTGCCTCCAGTATTGTCAGGCCATAATGCTGAGTTTGCAGCTCAGCAGAGAAACTTTGGGGGGCAACCTGAGGACAAGGAAAGCTCTGAGGGACAAAAGGGTCTTTGATGGGCCTGATGATTGCCACCATGGTTTAAAAGCAGCATTTCAGAACTGCCCAGCAGTTCTGTGGGGCTGGAAGCAGAAGTGGATGCACGGTGTGAAACTTGGAGGTGTGTGATGTTGCAGGAAGGATGTGAGGAGCTGTATGAGCTGATAAGTGGGACACGGGGCAGTGGGCTTCAGCAGCAGGCAGTATGGGTAGGATAAGTGGTTGCAGAGCAACATAGAAGAAAGGGCTGAGTTCTAACCCTGTGTTTGCACAGATACCTTTTGTGACTTGGAACAAGTGAATGAATTTTTCTGTCCAACAGTTGCCCCCTCTTTAAAGTGGTCATGATGTGGCTTAGGTGTCAGGATGTGCATAATAGCATGAAACTTTCAGAGCAATCAAGATATTTGAATGTCTCATTTTCTTTAATTTTAGAGGGAAATTATTTGATTGACATTGAAACCCTGTGCAACTGCCAGCCATTAAACTTTAAAATGGTGCTGCATATTATGAGCTCTCTGACAAAACACTTATTGCTGTATTGTGATTACAACAACATTGATTGAAAATAATTTGCTGTAAAAATGCAGGTGTGTCGGACTCAGTGCTACTTTTTGCATTTTATGACACTCTACTTGTCAGAACATGGGGATTTGGAACAGCTTGTGTAACTAAAGAGTGACCTTTTTCTCCACAGTGATACAGTGTTGGATGGTGCTTTTACTGGGTAAGAAGTTTTATAACCATAATGTTCTTCCTTTTTGAAGTTTTAGATGTTTTCTTCAAAATTGAAAATACTTTTCTATACTAAACACCTCTGGGTATCGATATTTACTTGTTGAAATCTTCCCTATTTGTTTGGCTTTGTAAGAAGGGAAACAAAAATTTATTAACAATGAAGTTTCACTCCTTTCTTTTGTCACTGGAAGGTTCTTTGTTGTTATTGATAGGATGGTGTTTCACTAGACGACAGAGAACACATTGTTATTCTACAGCAGTTTCAGCATTTAATCCTTAAGGCAAATGAGTTTTTCATGTGGATGCTCTTGTTCTGGCCATTACACCATATGTTCTTTCATAGATAAAATGTGAAACTCTGTCTAGTATGTGTTTACCTATCAGATGGTTAGCTTTCCTAACTGGCCAAGCCAAGAGTGAATGTTCTTTTCACAGTTTAACTCCTTTTCCAGTTCTGCATAAGTAATGGAATACCCTCTATGTTCATTATAAAAAAGAGAGAAATTATGTGTGAGTGTCTCTTCCTTTGTTTTTCTCAGCATTCCTAAGTAGCTCCCCTGGGTATTATAAATACAAATGATGTTTTAAATTTCTTACAGAGACCTGCACAGCCATCCAGATGGACATTTTCAACCCCAAAACAACGACCTCAGAGAGAAGGTTCAAAAACATGTGGAGAAAATGAAGCTGAAAGCACTTAATAAAACCCTTATTCTGGGATAAGAGTAGTTTTACGAAGTCCATGGTTTGGCACTGCTTATCCTGTTAGTGCATGAGGCTTTCTATGTCCCAGCTACATGTACTTGTGTTCAGTGAGGTCAGCAACTTCTTACGCAAAGAGAAAAGAACCACCAGTAATGCCACCTCTGTCAAGGACTCTCACTGTGACCATTACCCTAAACACAGTAATTGCTCCAATGAGACTCCTCAGCCATGTACCTGCTCATATTGTCCTGGTGTGAAGGACCAGAAAAGCACAGTACTACCATGTAAATAGTTTGGTAATTAATTTACAGCCCACTGTTTTCAAATAAAATGTGAAAAGTCCACATAACCAAATTCTTCTGATTTTGTTTTTTAAGTTATGACCCGTCCTTGAATTTTTACAGGTAAGTCACTAAGTCTTAGACTTGACTGTAAATCATACACTTGAGATTTTTAATGAAAGGGAAGACTTGAGCACAGTTACTGTCCACAAAGTCAAATGTCCAAGCAGATTTCATTAGCTGTGCAGGGGTTTAGTTCAATGCACAGCTCTCTTGGCAAAAGGGTGCATAGATTGGGGTGATGAACTTCAGAGCCTCGTGAGAGACCTGTAATGCTTGAGGTGTATTCCCTAAGTAAGGAGATTTCTCAACATATCACCTTTCAGCTGAGATGTCTCCTACTTTCTTGTGGGCAAGCTGAACATCAGACAAGATTGGTTTTATCCATAGTGAGTTCATGGCTCATTTTGAAGAGTGGTCCAGGCTATTTGTGCTGAAAAGCACCTATCTTCTGTACCAAAAGTAATGGAAAATGCAGCAGTACACACTACATTCCTGGGAGCCATACTTCTTTGCAGACATACTTGAAAGCCTTAAGAAAAGAAATTTATTTCAGAGAGAGGAAATCAGTGTAGTCAAACTATAAAAAGCTCAGGGAGATAGAAAATGGGAAAGTAGGGTGAAAATAAAGCTGCAGAATAGCCTTTATTATACTGGCTACATACTATCTGTGCACTTCGAAGAAATAAAAAACTGTTAAGTTTCTGCTAACTGTCTAATGGGCAAGGGATTGTTCAGAATGCGGGTCTGGATATCTGCAGAGTTTCTCTGACTGCAAACAACTGCTTAAATATGTACACATTGCTTTTTTCTTCTGCAAATCCTGAGGAAAGCTGTAGATCTTTTAAGAGGCGCGCTAAGACTTGAATGTGTTTCTTAACATGACCATGACAAAAACGTTCTCACAGTTTACAGTGAAAGCATTCACAGTTTAGGTTAAATTAAGCATAGATAATTCTCAGGAACTATTATCAATCAGCTAAATTTCAATGTCTAGTAAAGGTGGAGTAAGTGTTCAGAAACAATGGTGATTAACAAGAGTTGATCTCTTTTTTTTTTTTTACAGCAGTATCCTCCTTCTTCCCTTCTCCTCCAGTTTCCTGGTCATCCCAACGGAAATTAGTCATGCTTCTCCATTCTCCAGTAGTTGACCCCAGCCTTCAAAGAAATGAACCTCCTTTCTATTTAAGTGATCCTCCTTTCTGTGTTTTAAGGCTTTTATGCGCCAGGTTTTGGTGTGCAGAGAAGGTAAGAAAAAAATGTTACTTTGCCCTAAATTGTTCCTCAAATACAAAGGGACTGTTTTAACAGCTAGTAATGGACAGACCTCTGTGCATTATATACCTCCAGGGTACCTGCTAATAAGAGGTTGACTCTTCTCAAGGTGATAAACTATCATAGGCAACCCAGCTGTGTCCAAGAACATGAAATTTGGCTAAATAACTAGAAGTCTTAGATTTTCATATATGAGGCCACTTAAGTATTCTGCTGGTTGACTGCAGAACACTTTCAGAAATGGGGTATAAACCATAAGGATTGTAACCTGCAGTTGGTGGTTGTTCACAGTTCTGTGCCTGTTCAGTGTTTCATGAAAAGGACTGAGGTATTACAGAAAATAAATTGGAAGAAAAAGAAATGATGTAATGGAAACTGCTTTTGGTGTAACGTTACCCAGTGCACTGGAATATTTCTGACAGTTGTTTTTATCTGGATTGTCATTTATAAAGTACTGAACCAGAGCATAAATTTTGGAGTGCATTTTTATATATAAAAGACATATGTATAGTTGTCTGTAACAGACTGCTAATACCTGTTAATAAACACTTGGATGCTTTTATAGGGTCTTTTTTAAAGATCAGCTAGCAGGATTCAATAGCACTTGTGTGAAATGTCAACATTCAACATCAGTGCTATTTAAAATGGCATTAGTGCAAACTTCAGCCTTAAGGCTATGTTTTTACAAACTGTGGAAACAGTTTGTTAAGGCATCTTTTAATCTGCTTTCTTATGCCTCCACAAAAGATGCAAATCACACTCTTTTGAAGGAAATGTAGCATTCAATTCTAGATTAATCCCATGAATGTGCAGATTGACTTCACATACAGATTGCAAACTAAGATCGATTAATATGTTATATATAGCCATATTTCCATACATTCTAAAGTTAATTTGTGAATTGCCTTATTTTAGGAATCAAAGAGCTGCATTCTTAATGATGTAAGTGGGAAAGTAAGAATGTGTAAATTGATATGCAGAATGTGACAAGTTTATTTCATTCACTGCAAATAAAATTGCTGCTGTTTCCCTTGTTTGGAAAGGATGAATTGACTAAATGACAATGCAACAGCTTTACCAATTAAGATATATCCATCTTGCCTGAAAAAGCCTGTCTTATTAGCAAGGTTAATAAACACTGACTCATTCTTTAGCTTTTGTCCCTTTTATTACATAAAAAATGAGCATTAACCTCTAAATCAAATAAAAGGTGCATTTTAAAAATTAAGAAAATGTTAATGTTTTTAAATGGAAATGACCCATGAGCTTAAGTGCTCACTAACTGGGTTATTAATCTCACTTACTGCTCCATGATGAGAGAAAACCCATCAAGGTCTTTAAAATGTAAATTAATTACATTTTATAAGAAGGCTGGGAGAAAAACAGCAGTGTATGTCTGATGTAAATAAGTGGGTGAAATTATATTTTCAGCTCATAAGAATAGTTTCATGAATCCCAAACTAAAGAAACCTTGTTACCTTTGGATTTGTAATGCAAGGTTCAGATATTTCAAACTCCAGTTAAGTTTTTCTTGTGGTCTGAGCATTTATTTGGTCTCTCTCCTGCACAGGTTTTCTTGTGTCTATTAAGAGCTATGCTCACACTGCATCCTTTGCCTTATGGAAACACTGTGAAGGCTTCTCTCCAGCTGTTTAACCATGGAGGATTTGAACTCTTGCTGAGACCTCTCCTGCTCCTTCAGTTTGGTTGGAAATAGCTAGCAGGTTTAGAATTTATCAGGTGAGATATACACAGAGTCATTTCCTTAGAAAGCTGAATAAAGGCAGAGAATAAGGACTTCTCTGTGTACTAGTGTGGGTAAATTTCTTTGTAAATGTAATTGTGAAGTGCTGCTCTGCAATCAGTAAGTGCACATAATTCGTATGGTTCCTGTAGAGACACCAAACACCTGACGTGCTGAGGGCTTCTATGACCATAGCTGGTTTTGCATAGAAGTTATTTTGAGGCAGAAATGGTTTAAATTTTTTTTTTCATCATCTGTTTTCTGCTTTGCCCGCTGTCAGCCTGTGCACTGAGTACTAACAGTGGTTGCTTGGAATAAGTCCTATTCTTCAAGTGGTTGCAGCTAGCAGTATACAGTGATAGGGCAGCCTTCTCAAAATTTTGTTTTGTGTTTTTTTTTCTGAAATGTAAAATGCCTTCAGAGAGGACTTTTAAAGTAGTGAGCAGTGTCTACAGTTGTTTGGTCTGGTGACACAGGAATCAGCTCTTCTAGCCTGAGCAACCTCTTCGGCCTCCTCCAGCTCTACCTGATGCCAAAGGGTGGTCAGTGGTAGCTGCTTTGATATAGAGCCCTAGAGAGCCATCAGGAATACGGTGCTACAGTCACATACAATTCTTCTCTGGGCCTTGTGGTGTGGGGTATTGTCAGTAGCAGAGTCCCAGTGTGTGTTCAGAAGAGACTACCTGCTGTTCCCAGGAATAAGTCCCATTCGTACCGCTCCCACAGACTGAAGGACTTGATCAAAACTGTCTTGTGATTCTTCATTTTTATGGACATCTCAAGTAACGTGACATTTCTACAAAGCTGGAATTCATCAGAAGTCTCCCATAAATACTGCTGTAGTGAGTCATTCTTTCATTGGCTATGTCTCTCTGTGTCCTCAAAGAAAGTTGAATTCATCAAAGCCAAAATCAGTGCAATATCATGGCAGTAACTTCAACTGCAAAGAAGATCCAGAAATCACCTAATTTGGCCCAAAAAAGCCAGCCACATCTGATAGGGCTATCTTGTGCCATTTAATACCTGCAGAAGCTAATTGGTTGTGAGGAACTTCCCAGATTATGTCTGTATGACCACAGCAGGGACTTGAAAATTAAATCAAGCAGCTCCTGAAAAACTCCAGGTGATTTCAGAACACCTGCAGGAAGTATTTTTCCAAAGCACTGATACATCAGAAAAACATCTTCTGATGAGCTGCTCACTTGTGCCAGGCACTGTTTAGTTCCAGCACATTCATGTCTTACTGTCCAAAAGTTAAGCTGCATTTAAATGGATGAGGGCTCTCCAGGGTGAAGAGCAATAGCATGTCCTTCTGCCTTTAAAGAAATAAAATTTCCAGGACTCAATGCTACTGTTAGTTGAGTGCACTTTTAAATGGATACAATATTTTCCTGCTCTTAGAAGGCCTTTGTAACTACTTCAGTCAGGTTCTATGAGTTTTTAATTGCACAAGGGACTGAGTTAACAGTGCGTTATTTTTAATCAGTTTGTTTTATCTGGCTTCAGAATTCTGAACCAAATTATACCTCCATCACCAACTAATTACTGGTTTATAATCATTTCACAGTGTGGAGTCTCTACTAATCCAATATGCCTTGCCTACAAATCAACAATGCACTTTGTCACCTCAGGGATATTGGTTGTATGTATTGTTGGCTGAGTTTCAGAGTACCAGATGAAGAAACCGAGGCTTATTTCCCTTGAGTTTGGATTTGCATGATTAGTTCTCTGTATGTTGCCCTGAAAACGGACATCAAGTATCAAGAGAGAATTGCTTTCAAACAATTCTCTCCTTGCTTCCTTGCCTCTGAAGCACCTTTCCCTGCAGGCAGCATGATGTTTCAACAAACTTGTTACTCTGGTAACACAGTAGGCACAGATGTCCCCATGCAGGTACTATCAGCAATCACAAACAGTCATTTTATGTATTGATACAGGAAGGCCAGATACAGCTCAGGATGTTGAAAAGTGTTGTTGATGTACAGTGTCCACCACCAGATCTAGTAGCTTTAAAGCTTCCTATTCCCCTTGTAGCTAACATAACAGGGAATCTCAAATTTCTTTGAGAATTAAATGTCAGCCCCTCTGTGACAATGTGAGGAGTATTTCCATCCACTGCTGGAACACAGCATAATTTGTAGTAGCTGTTTGGTAGCGCTGTAGAACAGATTAAAAGGAACAAAGCCTCTGTATCTGCTATGACAGTAATACCCACATTGGTCACTCATTTATCCCTTCTGCAAGCACCGTTCCAGCTGCTTGTATGCACCCTTCCTCAATGGATCCTTCCTCCTGGAAAGTGCTGAAGGTCCTACTGATGAGCTGTCTTTCAAACCTACCTTCCAGAAACACAGTGCTGGGGTCCTCGCCCAGCTGGGATTTCCTGTCCGTAGACGTCCCTTTTAATCTGCACCACTGGAAATAATGACTCAAGGAACCAGGGAAATTTCAGAGCTGTTCCCAGTGCATCATCCATCATTTTGCTATTGATCAATTTAGTATAGTCACATTCTTGCCTTGCTAAAAGCAAGTGATATAGAAGCTGTGAGCTTCTATTCATGGTACTGATGTAAGTATTCACACACCTGCTGGGAGGAGTGACTGAAGCTAAACTGGACAATTCAAATCCTGGTAGCAAAAAAGGCAGGCTTCAGTGCAGACTGGTCATTGACATCAGTGTCCAGCATCCAAGGAGGCTTACGGTGCTTCACATTTCAATTGACATTGATTAAAACTAGCATGGACAGCTTTTTTTGTGCTGCAGTCAGACCTCCCACCTTAGCAGAGACGTGCTTGAAGACTCTTGCATTTTAGAATGTGACTCTGCTTCTTCAGAATTGAAAGTTAACAATGAATTTAAATAACAGTTAGACATAATGAGTGATCCTGATTAGTCGATTAACCAGTAGGAAAAAAAAAGAGTGGAGATCTGAAAGAGCACCCCTGGGTATCAGCGTGAAGCTTCAGCTGATACAAACTGATCCAGCCCTCTCTTGAGAACTCCTAGAATTTTTAATGTTGTGTTGTTTGTAGTTCATACTTAGGAAGTGAGGGAAGATGAGGTTCATATGATTTCAGTGTTACAAAGGAGTATCAAAAAGGCAAGACTGCTGGCCAGATCTTCAGACAATGTGCTCAGTAATGCCAAACAGAGACATTTAAAGCTGAAGCCAGATCTCCAGAATGTCAGAATTATTTTTAATCAATCTGCATTTATTTCTCTTTTACTTCTGGTTTCTGAGGTGCAGGTTATGTTCAGAGTACATTCTCAAGTTTTTCTGAAATTATGAAAGCTGGACCCTTAATTTCAAATGTATTAAATTAAAAAAATGTGTTGCTTAATCATCCACAAAACACTCATTTATAATGGCAGCAGACACTGTGAGACTCCAGACTGTTACTGCTGGTGTCCTAAAACTGCTGTTTCCCTCCTGGTGTCAATAAAGATGAACCAGCTTCACCTGAAGTCTGGTTTGGCGTCTGATCCTATTTTTACAGAAATAATCGAGCATCTGAAAAATCACCATGTTTAGAGATATTTGATTCTTTCTGCCTGGCAGTGTTGTTTGAAATTACTGGCTGTCATCCTTCATGCTTTCTGGTCCAAAGAAGGTACAGTAAGGGAGTAGCAGGCCTCAAGAAAACTTCAGCAGAATACCTCTATAAGAATTAAACTGTAAACAGCAGAGTCTGTGTTAACATTAAAACTACTTTTCTGCCATTTCCTTTGGAGACTCAAACACTGTGCTGGTCAGAAGAAATTCCTGGTCACATCTGTACTGGGTGTGATAATTGTGGCTATGTCTAGCCATTGTTGGATTCATCATCCTGATGTGTTATTTAGAAGACTCTATTTATACCAATAGGCAGATAAAAGGAACGTTAGTTTTGCAAAAGTGACATACTGAATTTTCTTCAGAAGTTTTGAGTTTTGGCTCTGATCTGTCTTGGCTGAAAACAACAGGCATTTTGTCACTGACATCAACAGCATTGGTATGAGCCCTTTTAGGCTATGATGTTTCTTGCTACATTAAACATTTGCCATTGACATAATCCTATATTTAAGGTGATAGATTGGAACTTGGTGCCTGAGAGACCACTTCATCCTGCTAGGCTGGGATTACACAGGAGGGGCCTGACAGTAGCCTGCTCTCCTTGGAAAGCCTTTACTTTGTTCTGCTGTTAAATGCTGTGAAATGTTCTCTGTTAAATCTTGTGTGTTTATAATGGCATCAGATGCTGCTGCGAATCGCTGAGGGAGCAGATGGCAAAGAATTCAAGTACCTAACTCCCTTTGATGCCCCTGGCAGTGAAGCATCCAAATATCTTCATAGATTTGAGCCAAAGAGCTGTGCCAGAATGCAAACAAAGCAATCTTTAACCTCAGACATTGCAGCAACTTGCTGATTGTGGACAGTCCTCCTTTCAGTCTCTCAGACCCCACAGGTTGTTTGCTCTTATTGCTCTGGAGTGTGTTAGACTCCCAAAGGGACACAGCAACATTACTAATTTATACTAATCGCTCTAAAAATAACCAAAAAACTGTGGAAAAATATCAGGAAGGAGACAATAGAAAAGCATAACTGTCCTATCTGCTCTTCCAACCCCGCAAACATACCAGATCACAGTGAAAATCTCCTTTTTAATGAATCATGGTGACATAACTTTGTAAGTACCCTGAAAGATGTCAAAATTTCCTACTCCGTGTACAGATGACATCTGACACAGGAGAAGTAAAGCTATTCATGTACTTTCAGGAAAGAAGTAATGAATTATTACTGTCATTATGGTTATTATTTAACTGACTGTCTGTTCCAGGAGCTGAAGATTGATGTATGATTGAATGTCACTGCTAAGGTGGAGTTTATGTATTAGACTAAAATAAATGTTCAAGATAGGAGGGATAGATAGTGGAAGAAAATGCTTCCCAAAAGGATGAACTGAGAGGATAAGGTCCGTGACAGTGCCCCAGTTAAAAAATATTTTCCCAAAGGGTATCTTCATCAAACCAGGACAATCCAAGTCAATAAAATGTTGATAAAGAAAACCAAAGGGGGGCATCTATGATGGAAAGAGGTGCCTGTGTTTGGTCACTGGATTTTTTGGCTTGAAGCAAAAGTTACTGGATGAAGCTGAACACATTGACCATGCAAGAGGTCGTGATAGTCTCCCTTATCCTTAAGACAAGTATACTAGTCTGTCTCTGTTAAAGTACACAAATGTGAGGAAGTGATCTTTGCAATCTGATTTCAGGACCCTGAAAGTAAAAAAATCCAGATGGAATGACACAGAGGCAAAAATAACTATTTATATCAGCAATTATTTGTTTAACCTGTAGGCAGAACTCCGATCAGTTAAAGTCATTTATATACAGCTCAGCACTGGAAAGTCTTGCATATGTCTGGACTCTTGTTTGGTTTTGTACTGTCTACATTTGCCTATCTCTTATCTTGTTCCCTTTGAGTATTTGCTGCACTCGCTATGTGTAACAGAAACAGTGTCCATAAACACCCAACAGAAGTCTAACAACACAAAGCTTTCCACTGATAGCAACGGAATAATACCTTCTTGGTGCAAACCACTCTTGGAAGGCCTGTTTACAGATAATATACCTGAGGTGAATTCTTACACTGCCAACAGTAGGACAATCCTGGATTTTCATGGAGAAGATCCTAATAATGTTTTAATTTTATCACTCAATGTAATATTGAGTTACTGGTCCATCGTAGCCAGATCTCAGAAAGCAACTCGGCTGTAATGCACTCTCCTTCAACTGGAAGGGTTCCTGGTCATTTGTAACACATAAACCACTGAATGCTTTAAGGAGTGCTGCCTTTTACAAATATTCTCCATGAGTCTTTTTCAAATACATTCTTCTTGTGACTGACACGTAACATGACAGTTTTGCGTTTTCTTACGTTATACTAGACACTGCAAGGGAGATATTTTGTTTCTTATAAAAGCCTTTCTCTCTTTTCTGTTTGCTTAAAGATATGATTATACTGCTGCTTTTCTTCAGCAAGAAAGGCCTGACTGTTTTTCAGACCCATGCAGTCAGGATAACCTATTTCCAACTGTTTATTTGAGGACTTAACTGTTTGTTTGAGGAATTCTTAGTATCTTTTCTTTGATGAGATAAGCAGCAGCAGCTCAACTCTAAACACATCAGTAATCATTACTAATGAAAGTACCCATATCATCACCTTATACACATCTCCGGGTAAGGCTTTAGTTCACATTGCAGAAAACAGATACTAATTTATATAAAATATGCAGCTGTAGACTTGAACAGATGTCTCAATGACTGTTAGCAATCTCAAATTGGAGTTATTCTGATTTAGATCCTGATTCTGATTTAGAGCAGCCTTCAATTACTGAAAGAATTTCTGTAGAACTGTATTAGTTTCAATCTAACCCTGTTAGCTGCATTCTATATGGGCAAGATTTTCAAAAAAAGCTATAGAAATTTTGTGTGACCAACTTTAAACACCACGAGAGAGGTATGAAATTATGGACTCCATGTGATTGTAAGGGGTCTCCAGCCAGGCGCCCAGAATTTCTAGTCAATTTTAGAAGTTGGCTCGAGCGATTTCCTTAAAAGGCAGCAATTCATGTCAGAAAACTACTTGATAAAAAGTTTACTGTCTCTGGGCTATGTATCTAATGCATTTTGCAATCTTTTGACTTAATGTATTTTAGTTTGTCTGCAGCCACTTGAGTAATGTAAGAGGGAAGAGCTTGTTTCCTTTGGAATGGAGATACTATTTGTGAAATAGCCTTTCCAGGAGTGAGTCACTGATGAAAGGAGGAAGTTCATTTAATATGCTCCCAAGAAAACTGCAAAGAGAAAATTGAGTTTTCAGTTTGTCTGAAAGAAAACTGAGGGTTGGCAAAGTTGGGCAGCATTAAATATGGGATCTTCAGCTGCCACATGAAATAAACTCTTTCCTTTTGTTCTGATTTTGGTGGCATCAAAGCAAAACATGATATCTGGATTGCCAAACATTTAGCATCTCAAACTGCTGAGCCAAAATCAGTCCTTGCTAGAAACAAGTACAGTATGAAGTATTTGATCCAGTCACATGTAATTAACTCTGAGGCTGAGCCATCTCCACGGTAGTAGGGGACCTGGCAGTAGAGAGTGCACAGATTGCAAGTCCAGGGAGTGGGACCTCAGGTGCCCACCCAGAACAGTTCTTTCCTGACCATGCCCAGCGTCTGGTCTGGCTGTGAGTCTGAGGTGGAGCAAGACACCACTTCTGCTTGTGCATATCAGATGTGCCTCTGGACTGCATGCACAGGCAGGACCACTTTTCACCCCAGTGAGCTCAGATCAGAAGTCCTGCATGTCCATGCTGGTAGGTAGCGCTGCTGTGAGAACACGTGGAACCTATGGGCCAAATTCAGCCCTGGAATTCAACTCCACTGATTTCAGCTGGTGGTTGTCTGATCAGCACTGTTGGGAACAGTCCTGTTTGGATTTGCTGGCTTCTACTAATAATTGTCATGATAGGTTTATTTTAATTATAGTCAAGGTCAGAGGCTTCATCTAGGACCCTTCTTATTAGACATGAATGCTTATTAGACTCCTCTTATTAGAGCCTTCATTTTATAGACTGTACATCTGTAGTCATGAAACTATTAATTCAGAAAAAAGACCATCTCTTAGTCCTTGAGTCCTGACTGACTCCTGACAACTTCGTTCAGCAGAACATAACATTTTTATCTTTCCTTCTAGGCCTTTTCAGCCTATTCTGCTAGATTCAGGCCTGCCCTCCAGTGGATGTATTTTCTGCACTTTGCTCTGACTTAAATTTTCTATAAGAAAAAGCATTACTGAAAAATACCAACTAAAATCACACAGTAATAGTGGAAAAGCTGAACAGTTTTCAAGGAGATCATTAAGTCTAGTGGGCCTTTCTTCTGCTCCTCTGAACGAAAGATTTTGTGGTAACAAACATATCAGAAACAAATGCAAGAACTGGAAAGAAAATAAGTTTTTTCAGCTATAAGCTAATTTCCAGGAAGAAAACAGATGCAAAAGAATGTGGGCAAAGAGAAGGAACAGGGCTACTATTGTGTTTCCAGTTTACATCAATCATAACTTTATCGGCCATGGTGCTTAGAAGAGGAACATTTTCTCAGTAAACAGAACCTTAGCCTTTTCACACTCACTCTTGTGAATGACACATCCCATCTCACCAGATTTTGTTGGTAAATGGAGTAGGACAGGCTTTTGTTACTACTATGAGCCTACAGGCTACATTGGGACTCTGACCCTGATGTTGTTGAAGCAGCATCCCCAGGTGGCACTTTATTTGAAACAAATCGAATTTTTTAGCCTTTTGCAAAAGAGCTCACCAAAAAAAGAATTATATGGAACTTAGTCTCTATCTATGATTTCTGTTGCCACCAGAGTGGATGTCATGAAAAACACAGTGGAGTAGTTTTGCTGGTGGAGATCTACAAATATACCTGGTTTGGCACCAGGCCCCCCAGTCACTGTAAATGGGAGCATGAGGGAGCGGAGGGTCCATTCTCCCCTTGAATCCACGTGATTTTTTGCCATTCCAGTTTCCTTTGTCAAGGGGCTCCGGAGTTCTCTTACCATGGCATAAAGAACCTTCTCTCATGGTTTCCCCAAAGATTCACAATTTTTCTTTTATGTGGTAGAGAATGATAGGAACATTCCTGCCTTGGAGTTTTCTGACTCTTCTGTCTCTCTCTCTCTCTCTCTCTTTATTTTTTAAATTTTAAAACTGTATGCTCTTGTACCTAGTCTTTGTCTACACGTCCCAGTAAATATAGCTTTGACTACCGATGGGCTGCAAGGTAGCATGTATCTCAGTTATTTACACATTAATTCAATGGTAATGACAACCTTAAACTTATGTTCTAATGATTGGTTTGTTTTTTAAAGAGAAGTTCTTAATGATCTCAATAAGGAAAAGGCTAAAAGCAAAATCTCCTTTCAATCTTTTAATTAGAACCATGATAGAGAAATAAGGAGGGGGGGAAGGTTTTCATTTTTTTTTTTCTTTATGCTGTACAAAACCCAGATTTTGTAGGAATTTTCTTAAGCGGAAGAGGAGATACTTTTTTTTTTCCAAAAATATAATACTCAGCCTTTCTCTTTTCTGTATCAACAGGCTTTTCCATAGGCAACTACTGGAGTCAGGAACCCATAAGAGATAGGAAACTGATTGGAAGGTAAGGGAAAGAACATGGAGCTATATCTCTCAAACAGAAATCCTTCAGTGGAAGACCACCGAACTCCCACAGAGAAACAAAGAGAAAAAATACCTGTTTATAATGATAAGGTAAATTTATGTTCTTCTAGCAGCAGAGAATTTATACTCCCTAGTATTGGGAAGGTAAGAAGAAAAATCAGATAAACTGGAAAGTTGAGTTTACAGTAAGCAAGGGAGAACACCAGGAAAGCAGCCCTGTTTTTCTGATGGTCAGAAAATAGCAGACATATGTTTTCTGCAATCTTTTGGGCAAGATCTCCCAGCTGAAGTGCTGAATAACCAGAATGATATTTTACATTTCTTTGAGAGCACTTCTGTTCATATCTTTACCATAAAAATGCTGTTCTTGGAAGAGCAGATCGCTCCCAGCCATGCACACTGCCAGTCAGTATCTTCTTTCATGATATTCCTACAGCACCATGTAAAGCTGAAGATTTAACAGATGACTCAGTTTCAAATCCAGAGACAGCAATCACATCCAAAGTTTGACTTCAGTGATTTTGATTTGCACCCATCAAGATTTTTTTGCCATAAATATTTCATGTCCAAAACAAGTAGCTATAGTGGAACAGTGATCTGCAGTGAGAACTTTCTGCTGCCATCAGTAGCGAATTTGTTAAGGATATAGGAACTGACAAGAATCTCTTTCCATCAGCTCTGTGTTTTCTGGTGTATTATGTGTCATCTTCTCAGACAAAATGCCAGATTTATAGATTTGACTTTCAGTTCTTTGTCTTCGCCAATAATGTCTTTCCTGTCTCAACTTATTTCTAACTGGCACTGCCATCTTGCATGTACTGTCCACAGTACAAGCCTCAATCACTTGTTTGTCCACTTCTCTAAGTAGTGTTTTGGCATGAACCTTAGGGTAGTCTGACTCCTGTCTCCCACTGAAATGTTGGGTACACAGATGTGAAACAGTCTGTGAACTTTTTTAGCTCAGTGTTCAGTCAGAACATGACTCAATACTTGCCCTTGGCCCCTTGCCAGCCCACTGTACACTGACCCTGATAGCATTTTAGGCTTTACGTTCTTTCCCAAGAATATTTTAGAACTACTTTTTTTTCTCTTCCTCTTTTTTTCCCAAGACCTATTTTGTTGGGGTTACTCCTTTTTATTCTATATATGTCTTTTTAAAGGAAAGTGAACTAATGAAAGGCTGTGTCACATAGCTGAAGTCACTATTAAACATACCTTAATCCATCTGATTCTTTGTACACTTGTTGCAACTCCACTTGTTGCATCTGTCTTTAAATTAGATTGTAAGTTCTGCAGGGACTGGCCAATATTGTGGGAGAATGTAAACACATGAGTTCAAGAAAAGACCTGAAATGACCAGCAATCCTTTACTTTTTTAGTTTGATGCTTCCTGCATCACGTAGATCACAACAATTGTGTGCCAGGCAGGACTAGCAGCAGCCAATGTCTTGCACTGAAAACACACTCTGTTTAAGGGAAAAAATACTGACCACTTTGCTAATATGAGAAAGTTTACCTTCACTAGGTCTTTCCTTTGTATACAGCAACAGAAGCAGTTCATCAGAAATGACAGCTGCTCTCTAGCCTGATGAAAAACTGGTATCTTAATTGTTGTGCCAAAAAGAGACTATAGTGAACAAAGCTAGCTCCAAGCCACAAAACTGAGCACACCAAGACCAAATGATACAAAGTCCTTTCCCCCATCGTTCCTCTGTAACGTAGTGTACTATAACACAGAGATAGAAATTCTTATTTTCTGGACAGCAGGTAGCTCATTTCTTTCTTGATTTTTTCCCAATCTCAAACTCTTTTAGAGTCTACTAAAACGTACAATAGGATAGCACTGTACAAAAAGTAAAGAGTACAAAAAATAGTATCGCCCTTCTGCTAATAAAGTTCCCTGTCTGGGTTAAGGAAACTCTCTCAGCCTGTGACAGTGCCCCTCCTTCCTTCCCTGCTTGTGAGGAACTACAGACACTCATGCCTTCTCTCTGCAGGGGGACAATTCCTTCTCTCATTGACAAGTACTTCTTCAGAAAAAAATGTTCTGTTCCTTAAATTTCCTGTATATTAGTTTTGACCTGGTAAAGGATGGTTATAAATGAAGGTAGAGAGCCTGAAGTTTTAAAAACTGAGTGGGAGAAGCTGGCTGGTTTTCCAGATAAATGTTTTTTCTAGTGCAAGTACACTGTGAAAACATAAGAATTTGATGTCCAGAACTCCAAGTGATCACACTGAAGTGCTGCTTCCTAAACAGCTGTTTGTGGGCATTTAATATGCAACAATTGAATTTGCTCTGAGAATGAACAGTATTTGCCATCTGAAATGAAACTTATAAAAGAGCAAGATTATATCAACTGCTACCTTTTTCCTAAAGCAAAAAATATTTTCATTTGGAGGTTGTATATTTTGGGTTTTTTTAAACCTTAGAAGTCTAATCACCAGAGCAATAAACAATGACTCTAGTTAGCACAAGCCCAGATGTAGTGCTGGCTTCCCTGATTCACTAACACTTTTGCTCCTGCTTTCTGAATAAGACCAGGGCCACAAACACACTGCAAACATTGGCTTGGAGACCAGAGACCAGCTGGGATTCCTTATTGTATTACCAAGCCAGTTGTTTAACTTCTCTACCCCAGTTTCCACTCTTGGAAATGGGGTTTAATAACATTAGTGTTATGTATGTTAAGCTGCAGGTCAGACAACCAGCTGCACCACGTTAATCTGGCTCCACTAAATGTAATGGAACCAAAATAGTTTGCAACAGCCAATGGTGTGTTTCTAGTCACTTATTTTTATATTCCCCAGTGCTAAGCATTTGCTTACTTTTCTATGCACTTCTCTTTTTACCCATAATGGGGGACATTTACCCTTGAGTACCAGTCTCAATACACCACACATGCCCTTACATACCACTTATGCACTTTTATCACTTACCAAAGATTTGGGTGACAGAAGGAGTCTTTGGGGAGAGTTTTCTCTAGGGCATAGCTTAGAGAGTCTCCTGTACTTGCAAGGATACCTGCACCTGCACACAAAAGTGAAGTAGGAAAGACTTGGAAAATCTGGGCTATTTTGCAAGGCCCTTGCTATTGTATTGCTGTCAGTGACTGACCTGAGCAATGTGCTCAGCATCAGGTGGGATGCTCACAGATTAATACAGCGCTGTAGATGGTGTCTCTGCTGTTGTCACCAATAAAATATCTATGTAAATCTTAGCTGGGTTCAGGACTGCTAACACTTAAACAGATGCCAGGATCTCAGTCCTGGCCAGCAGAGGCCACTAAGAGATTATAGGAACAGCTGTTGTACAAGGCCCTGGAGGACTTGTTCAGCATGCTCGCTGCGGGAGAGATGCCATCTGGGCTGTGGATTAGGATTTTTATGAAAAAGAAGGAATCTTCTGAGGATTTTCAAACTTTCCAAGATTTTTAATATAATCTTGGGATGAATATTGCATTTGCTGCTGGTTTGCACTCTTTGTGGGCTGGTACTTGCCAGCAATGAGCTGGAGCAGGTGCAGAGGGAAAACTCTTTATAAAAAGAGATCCAGGATACTCTTCTACTTGTGCAGAGGGCTAGGGAGGACTTTGTAACCACACCGTGCAGTTTGGTACTGTTAGCTGAAGACAGACTGTCAGCATGCTTGTCTCAGGGTTTAATGGTCAAGCTGATACATCACCTGTCATCCCTTTTGGATGGAGAGTAGTAAAAGCTCCAGTGTAGCCCATGGGGCCCAGCTCTCTGTGTCATAGGGATATGGTGAAGTGGCTGAGGTGGGCTTTGAATCTACTGAGTTTACTGTAATCTCATGTTCCTCTTGATGGGAATTTTGTATTTGTGAGCAGCAGTGTTAGCTTGCTCCAAAGTTGTCTTCTTTCCTCAAGTTTTTCTCAGTCCCTTTGGGTTTTATAAAACCAATCTAATACCATCACATGTTTCCCCAGTCCAAACAATTCATCATCCTGTGCCTAACCTCATTCAGTTCTAGAGCACACACTGTTACGAAGAGAGAAGCATTGGGTAAAGGAAGCCAATTTTGGCTTTGTTTGTGTGATGCAGCTGCTCATGATGAGCTAAGAAAAGTCATCTGAAACTTCACTCAAAGCATGTCTTCAAGTTCAAATCTCTGGCACAGAGCAGTTCTGCCTGCTCAGAGAGGTTTCAGGACACTGTTGGATTCAGCACTGATTCTGCTGTGAACAGGTTTTTCAGTGACCTTTATGGAACTTTGAAGGCAGTACTTGAAGGCAGTACTTCCCCAAGTTCAGGTCTTCATTTTAGACCATCAGTTCTTTGCTGAAAGCACATGCTGAAAACAGGTGGTAGGAGCTCTTCAGCCAGGCTGTATATATTTTCCTTTCTCAAAGAAAAGGCTAAGCACACTATTTTTTTTGGGAGGCGCAGCCTCACAGAGAGGCAAGATGCTGTCATTGCTCCTTGGTGATAACTTGGCTCGAGGAAAGTGGCTTCTGACTGACTGAATTCCCAACCCTGTGCCAGCCTGGCAGTGCCATTGCAAACTGTGCCTGTGCCGTCTTTGGCAGCCCATGCTCCAAGTGGGAGACAGCAGGCAGGTGTTCCTGTGTCAGGATCCATTAAGATGAAGGGATGTCTGAGCAGGCAAAAATGCAAACAGCATTCCTCACAGTTTCACGTGCGTTGCTCCTGTTGTTACTCTGTAGGTCTGAATCTGATCTATGTCCTACGCTGTGTCAAGCACAGACCACAGACTTCATGTGCCAGAGTCCTCTGGCAAATCTACACTTTGAATGGACTTTATTAAAGGTGCAGTTGTGACTGAGCCCTGCAGCAGAAAGAAAGGAGCAGAAAGTGTCAGTTTTTACCTCCTTCCTTTCCTTCTGGGGAGAGAAAGTGTAGTAGATGATGTCTCCATTACTTCTGCAAAGACTGTGTGTAGAGAAACTAGATTCATAGGGGTGGTGTTATCAGGTAAAGCATAGAATCATAGAATCATTTAGGTTGGAAAAGACCTTTAAGATCATCGAGCCCAACTATAAACCTAACACTGCCAAGCCCACCACTAAACCATATCCCTAAGCATCGCATCTACACGTCTTTTAAATGCCTCCAGGGATGGTGACACAACCACTTCCCTGGGCAGCCTGTTCCAGTGCCTGACAACCCTTTTGGTGAAGAAATTTTTCCTAATATCCAATCTAAACCTCCCCTGGTGCAACTTGAGGCCATGTCCTCTTGTCTTATTGCTTGTTATTTGGGAGAAGAGACCAACACTCACCTCGCTACAACCTCCTTTCAGGTTGTTGTAGAGAGCGATAAAGTCTAGTTTATCAAGAAACTCCTTTGTTCTGTGACACTTCAAATAGAAGGTGTCAACCCTTCAAGAAATGTAACCAAGAAAGTTTCTCCTCCTGATTTCACCATTGATGGGGAGCTGCCAGTTGGAACAGCAGTTCTGTAGTTCATTAATTATCTTCCTCCACTGCTTGACACTTTTAAGGTGTTTCACAAAGGCTGAGCATTTGACTTCTTTAAAGAAGAGGTTTCTGTGAGCTCAGTCAAGGCCTTTAAGTACTTAAAATACAGCAAGGTGTAAATTGTACAGATTACAGACTAAGCTCTAAATTATTAATAAGCTTGTTCTGGAAATTCATCGTGCACTTGAAAGGCAATTTTTATAGCCTAATGTGTGTCAGTAGCTTGTACCAGCAAAGTAGAAAAGGATTTAGATGATGTGGAGACAATTTTTTTCCTGGGGTTTTCTTGCTTGCCTTTCACTAACTGACATAACAAAATCTATAAAATATTTTATCCTCCAAGAAATGTGTTGTGCTATTTTTAGACTGAAGACATAGTACCTTGCGCTCACAGATCCTGTTGCAGATACAATTATTCAAACAGAAAAATGGAATAAAATCATGCTGTAACAATGCCAAAATTTAAACCAAACGGGTTTAATAGGCTGTGCTTCTGAGATTGAAATGTATGGTACAATAATAGAAGTTGTACTCGACAAAGATTTTTAAAAATAAACTGAAGTTCCCCTGGGTCACTGCAGTTCTCTGCTGATTCTGTTAGATGAGAAATACAGCAAGATTTGACTTTTCAGAGGAGAAATTATTTTTCCTCAATCCAGATTACAAATTACCTACCAAACCTGATCTGCACACTGACATCAACGATGGGATGCAAAGCCACCTTGTGACAGCACCTAGGTGGACAGGTCGTAACTACCCACAGGTAAACCCTGCTTTAGCTCTATTTTCTGCGTGCTGCCTTCCTGGAGTAAAAGCTGTTATGTTCAGCCGGTGGCACCAGCTGCTTACGGGTCAGTGCAGGCTCCGAGATGACACAAAGGTGTGCTGACCCTGTCTTCTGTGAAAATCTGAGTCGTACCCAGAGCCACCAAAGTGACAGCTCCAACTCGCAAGCCATCTCTGGAAGCACTGGAAAATGCTGCCCTCACTGTAAGGGAAGTTTATTTTTTTTCCCTCCCTCTGCTACTACCATAGATTGCACTTCATATTCTTTTGCTTTCTCATGCCTCATCTGTGCAGTTGTATAATTTGTGTACACAAGACACAGCTTTCCTCAGTGCTCTGCTAACCCAGATGTCCAGGGCGACTCACAGTGTCAGCGCAGTGTGGGATTAGCTGGCAGGAAGGGCAAGGCTGGGCAAGGGGCACTGGGCCGTGCCACCCTTTTACCTCCTGTGGCAGATACTCTACATCCTACTGCACTGCCCTCTTATTAATGGCACTGCTGCAGAAAGAACAAGTGGATGTGTGAAATAAATTGCTGTCACTGGTTTTGTTATATTGCCAAAAGTACCAGTTATTTGGTGTCTCTCTTTACTGCCCGTTGTACAAACGCAGTGAGAAGCCATGAACCAGGCAGACACAAGGCACGGTATGGGGGAGTGAGGACAGTGAAGCAGGGCCTTTAAAAGCAAGGCTCATGTACTCCCAGCCCTGCTTTGCACATGTTCCCAACTAAAGCCCTGGTCTTGCAGTCTTCTGCATGTGATTATTTTTCACATGAGAAGAAATCACATTAACTTTACCAGTCCAGGTTTACAGATAGTACCAGTTAGTTCTAGATTAGGCATGGTTTAGATAGTCAGTATCCCATAGCTAGGCTTGAGGTTGGCATTGTTTTATGTATTTTATGTATGTATGTACATACATACATAATTATTTTCATGACCAAATTACATGTCTCCGGCCAGTATAATATATACCTGGCTGAACAATGTAACACAGGCTCATTTTAGCTGCCCAGCTCATATTTAGTTTCTGTACAGAACCGGACAGAATCAAGGAGCCACAGCTTTCCCTGGGGAAACGCACTCCAGACTCGGTGGGAGTCTTTGAGAACAGACAGTAGGAGTAGGTACAAGGCTTTTCCCCTATGACAGGCAGAGTCTGGATATAGCTTTGCTTGGCAGGGTAAACAGTGCATGGATGCAGAGTATGAACCAAGAGGAATCTAAACTATAATTCCTTGTCAAGAGACAAGGAGTGCCGAAAGGGGCAACTGATTTAATCAGGTCTTGATACAGAAGTCTTTCTGTTAAGGCAAGGAGTAAGGTTTTATCCTTACATAAGTGTTTTCTATTTTGCCGTGGATGTGCAGAGAAAAGCCATGGTGCACCTCTAGTATAGCTAGCATTAATGTGGGAATTTCACACTGGTTACAAGCACTGAAGCCACAAGAAAGTTAAGTTAGAAAGTCATCTTCAGTAAACCCTTTGATATCTCGTTGGTATGCACTTAAATTGATATTTCAGGTTAATTTCTTTGCATATTCTCTATAGTTAAAAGAAAAAGCGTTGGCAGTGGTTTTTCATAACTCCCCACCTTTCAAGTGGGTTGCCTTAGTTACCATGGCCAGCTTGAGAGACAGCAAATTTAGTACTAATACATTTTCAAAGCCCTGCAGTTTCTGTAAAATCTCTGTGTCATATTCAGCTACAACATATGCCTTTATCATAGTGTTAATAAGCTACAGTGGTGATGTCTAGTCAAGTTAAATCAGAGGTGAAGATTGTCACAGGCCAGAACAATAGCCTTGGGTCATTACCTTAGTGACGGTCCTCTGCATATTGGGAGAAACAGGTTGTGGGATGTCCGTGTAATTGAAAATAAGATTGACTTCAAGTGGCTCAAATATCTGGTGCTTGAAAACAGTCTGCTGCAGTCAAGATCATACTTTCCCGAGTAGGAAATTGATACGTCTTGTCCTCTTGATCAGTAAATCAGTGTTTCCTCTGATATTTAACAATTGTTCTTTAAAGGGTAACTACTGTCCATCATAAACAGAGTTAATAAAGGCCTCAAAGGCTATTGATTTATCTTGTTCTCGTGAGCACAGTATTTGGGTTGAGAACAGCTCTCTGTGTAACCTGCTGTGATGAAAGTAATTTTGCACCTCCACTCCTCTTTTTCTTTTGTTCAACTTTAAAAATTTTAACTGGTATGAGCTAAAGTTCAAAAAAATATTATATTATTTGTGTAATTGTTTAAAGCTCCTAAAACCTCTTTAGATCTAGAAAGGAGTTGTCTTGTCACAAGGTAAAGAGTTGGCAGCAAAGGAACAAGCAGTGCCCAAGAGAGTGTGGCTATTTCTGAGCTCAGGTTCTTGAGGGACAGTGCAAGATGGGACGTGGAGTTCTGCTTTCATGGAAGCATTTCCTTCGCTAAACAGCAGCCATGGGCTGTGCTGCAAGACTGAAAGCGCTCTCTTCATTTGTACAGACGGAGCACTTTTATTATCCTTTACAGAATCACAGAATCGATTTGGTTGGAAGAGACCTCTGGGATCATCGAGTCCAACCTTTGCCCTAACACCACCATGTCAACTAGACCACGGCACTAAGTGCCACGTCCAGTCTTTTCTTAAACACATCCAGGGATGGTGACTCCACCACCTCCCTGGGCAGCCCATTCCAGTGCCTAACAACCCCTTCTGTGAAGAAATGCCTCCTCATGTCAGGCCTCAACTTCCCCTGATGCAGTTTCAGACTATG
>NW_009634813.1:20489-26131 GCF_000690535.1 Cariama cristata | reverse complement strand
TAATTATATTATTACAGTGTCCATTTTAATTAATAATTAAATAATTTTTTTCTGTTTCTGGAAGGGATTTTGTAGTCCGGCCTTGAATAGGCTAGGGAGGAAACAAATAAGTTTAACAAATTTTAATTTCCTTGAATGTCTTAATTTAACTGATTGACAGTCCTTCATCCAGAATGGAATCACCTGTAAATCTGATTACCCTATAACTTGCATCCCTTGTACACAAATATAGCCAAACTCCTTGAAACGAAGTAAGGATTTAGGAAAGATTTTAGCTTCATTACAGCAAGGAAGCAGGTGACTTTTTGACAACATTATATTAAGTTCAAAATCTAACAGTTTGATCAAGTGCTGTGACTGTTGTGCCTGAGCCAGCAGCTACATTGCAGGAAAGTCGATCTCTGACCATTACATCAGAAGATTTTCTCTTACACAACTAAATTGAGTGGTGTTTTCTGGACCTATCCTGATGAGATTTCTGTTCAGATTTCCACATCTGATAAGCTTGTGGACAGAACTTCCAAACATGGTGATGTTTGCTCCAGAGTAGTTCAAATAAGAAAGCCTTCAGAAAAGTGTTTAATAGCAACTTCTCATTTTATCTATCCGGAATTGTAAGTAACTGTTACACCTATGGGCAGATTGTCAGTTGGCATGTATCAGTGTTGTTCCACCAAAGTGAAAAGAGGCAAGTTAACAAGTCTGGTAAGGTGGAGATCCAGGATTTATGTTGGAAAATGGGAGAAGAAGAGATAACATAAAAGTGGAATCTGAAACTTAAGGTCTTAGCTAAGATTTAGGAATCTGCTCTAAGCTGGTAGTCTCCCATGGCTTTGTAACTGGTGGTCAGAAATATCTGTCTTCAGAAAGTGATTTATTCTGTGCTAAAATATGTCTCTAAAAGAAAAATTCCCTGTAAAAATTTCCTTTTTGGAAATACAGATTCTATTAAACTGAGAAAGAACTAGACCTAAAAAATAATCAAATAGATGCCTATATTTTAGATGGCTGAATCCCACCCTTAGCAGCTGGAAAACAAAGGAGTACCTTTGACAAGAAGAACAGCCTGTGGTTGAGAGATTACTCTTGGTTTAATCATGGCTTTTCATAATTTTTGCAAACATCTGTATGCTGTAATTTAATGACCACCAGAGCATTTGGGGCAGGTTATGAGTAGCACAAATGATATTAAGGAGACAGACACTAACCAATGAATCACTGTTATGCATACAGAAGCCTCCTTTAGCTGGATGCCATTGCTGAGATGATGCCAGTGGTTAATAACATTGAGGCATTTTTTGTTTATTAGAACCAGGTACCTATGTACTTATCCTGAATTTCACTGTTTGGTGAAGGAAAGGATTTTGCAGAAGGAAAATTAAGATGGGTACTAAAAATTATTAGTCAGGAAAGTTTAGAGCTCAAAGACATGAATATGCCAGCTTTGTTAAATTTTTGATAAGAGTGTGGGAAAGATAGTGGCTATCAAGGCAGAATTTTTTAGCAAAACAATAAATCTTTCTGATCCTACTGTGTATCAATAGATACTTGCATCCATTTTTTGGAAAAAAGTTATATTTGTGATTTGGTCTGATGTCTCTATGGCAACCAAATGATTGTCTGAATTTTATTGTAATCATGGGTCTATCTTGAAAAACCTTTGTGGCAGAATCCAGGATGTTCTAGAAAGTCTCTATACTTTTTTATCCATAGAATGTTGCTGATGCTGTATTTTTACAAAAAGGTGGAGAACTGAGAATAGAGTTCATACAATTTATTTTGGGTTGAGGTTATATTTTCCAGTCCTTCGAAGACAAGTCATAATGCCTGTTGCAGGCTGATTATTAGGATCCTCTGTACACTGCTAATCATTTCCAGAGGTGGTGTTTGTGATGAGTGCTTCCCATGGAGAAAGAGGCTGCACTGCCTTAAATTTACTATTTTATCAAGCATTTTTGGGCATGATTTTCTTAAGCAAAAACTACTTTTGTTACAGTTAGTGGCATAGTTCCTCATAAAAAACATACTAAGGACATTGTATGGTTTCTCAAGCCTTTTAAAATTTTTGAGTGGTCACTTTTAAAACTGCTTCTAAGAGTTGCCTTCTTTCCCCCAAATGTTCTATGAATGCATGTATTTTCATGTTTGGAAGAAGATCACATAGATTTTTCCAGTGGGACATGGGCCAGACAGCCAAAGGACTCCTGGGGCAAGAACTGAGATCAAGAATTTTAAAACGACTTGGCAAGAATTTCCTTGTTTTCTCCTGTTATCTGTGAGAGAGAGCAGGAATCTGTGCTTCATAACCATGGCTTAGGAAAAATACATGTAATTAATTCTGTCAGTGGTGAGTTCGGCTCACCAATCCATTTTCTGATTTGTTTATATTTGTCAGAGAACACTGTGTAATGCCTGTTGCCATTCTTCTTACTGTTAATTATCTGGACGGTAATTTAATTGTCCCTTATATTGTTCTGCATCAGAAATCTTAAATAGCATTTTTTCCTAAAAGCCAGGCATTTCCCTTGAATGCAGGCCAAGAGTTTGCAGCATATGTCTTAAGTAAATGAGCTGCATGTGATACTAATCATTTCGGGTTTCTCTTTTTCAGCCTGTAATAGGCTTTGGCACAAATCTGTACTTCCCTGTGTCTTTTCAAAATTATTTCTGGGGCTCTTCAAAGGGGAGAGTTATAACTAATTTTTGTGATTTGGCCTCCATGCCAGTAAGCTGCTCACCTGCATGAAAATAACATGCTTGCCTCTACCATCCACAAGTATGTGTTCAAGAGAAACTGTGTTCTTTGTCTTTCTACTCCCTCCTGCTGTCAGGAGCTTCCAGAATTGAAATCATTTGCAAGTGAAAATACTAATTGTCAGTCTTAGATCTCAGTTCTGCAGCCTCTATGTGAGTGATTCCCAGTCACATGAATTAGACTATTACAAATGAAGAGGTTACAGGTTGCTCAGGCAAATAAAGACGGAAAGACTGGGTCCATATTACCTGTTCCTTAGAGGTCTGCATTTGCAATCATTCAGCTTCAAATTTTACCATCAACTTATCTCATTTGAGTCATGACTAAATGTATTTCTACCTAGTAATAACTAACTCCTGGGGGCAGCTGCCTGTTTTCAAATCTTCTGTATCCATATGCCTGCAACACATATAATTAATTGTGACAGAAGACCTAGAAATGTTAGTATCCAACCACTTAGAGACTCATTAATTACATACAGAGCTACCTCTGATCAGCTACATTGTCCACTTAGTATGATTTGTGTAGTACTGAGTCTGCATAGAGAAAAAAACCAAGAATTAACATGGAGAAGCAAAGTGTCTAGTTTGTACTCTTTGAAGGAGAAGACTGCCTACGGATCTTCAGAAATAGGAGAAAAATCCATGTTCCTATCTTATATTTCTGGAGTGTCTAATTTGTGATGGAATATCTGAAATATTGATTTTAGATGCATGTATATGTTCCTTTCTTCTTTTTACTTGTCATAAAAAAATTACTGTTTTGTGAGATATGTTAATGCTCTTTGGGCTCCCTACTGAGTTTTTGAGAAAGGAAGGAGGAGGAATGACATTAGCCGAGGGGTGCACCTGCAGATTCGAGAAACCTACTGGTTTTCACAGCAGACTGTCACATCAGTCTGTCACAGACGTTTTAGTCTTCGTGTTTGTACACACATCACCTGTTCATGTAGAGTAGGGCTAGGGTGGGACAATTTTTTTTGCAGAAAAAGAGGTAGAGAAAGTCAGAATAGCAGCTAGGTAGGGTGAAATAAGAGAGGAGAAACCATATTTAAGAGCAGAGTTATGGTATGGCGTTTTTTTCCCCTCTTAAAATATTCTCAAATATTAAAGAGTCTTCTCTCTCCTTACTATTTATTTCTGTGAGTGCCTCATGTTACACTGGCTAAGTATAGATATGAAACACGGAGTCAGCATGGCTTTTCCACTCTTAGGACAAATATCACTGAACCTCTTGGAATATCCTTGTAGTTGCTGGGAACAGGCTTTTGGCAGTAAGATAAATAGTGGTGTCTTCCCCACAACATTAACAAAGCAACTGAGGCATGGAAGATTGTCACAATTTGCCCAGGATTGCAGAGGAAAGCTGTCATTCCTCAGCTTTCCTCTTGCTCTTTGACACTGTTTCCACCCATTGCCATTAATTTCTTAGAACATCTGTGAAGTAATCAGTGTATGGCTTTCCTACGTGATTGCTAATGAGCTTATTAAAAGCTACAGCACAAAATTACAGTTGCATGTAATTTTTGCCTTACTTTACACTCAGCTTTTAATTACCTGCAAGCACTTTATGAAATACTGTGGTTTAATAATTTTGCAGTGTTATTTTCTAATGTTATTTGAAAATAGGGAATTTAGTGGGCAGGGTGTACTTAGCTCAGCAGAGAAGTTTAATAACTTTTACTTAGAGCAACATTTCTCCCCAGGCCTGTGCTATAGAGAACATGCTAGATGGAAATCCTAACAGTGAAACAATGGATTCTGTAGAAGTTAGCTGTACCTAAACAGTGTGTAGATCTTGTGCTTGCTTTTCATGTAGGGATAAATATCAGTCTTAATCCTAAAATGACAGCTTGATATTAGAAGAACATGGGACTATTTAAATAATAAAGAATTTCTAGCTAAATTCCCAAAGATTTAGCATTGAATAGCAAAAGTCACTGAACTGTTTTCGTGCTAAAATAAAAAACAAATTTTCATGTCTGCCAGTGCTTGAGAAAACAGGCAACTAGGAAACTCGAAAATATTGTTCTCACTTCAGGAAACAATAATTCTGCATTCATGTGTTTTGCTTTGTTTTCATGTGTTTCTTTCCTTTCTGCCTTTCAAGACTTCATAGTGAGTGACTCACTTTAGTTTGGCATGTTCATTGTAAGCTAAATATGATGTTTGTTCCTCGTGTTTTTTCATCTTAAGTGTCAGACTCCACAATGGCAGGAATTAAATGGAACTAACAGCTCTAATTGCTCCCCTTGGATGGATACTGGGAGTAGCTGATTTAGTCTGCTCCATTTTCAGCAATTAGCTCATTAGTTTCATCCTCCTATCATTGTTCTGATCTTCATCAGATCTCTGTGTTTGCAGTGGTTGGATTTTAAATAGAGAACCTAGTACAGATAAAAGGTCACAACTGTGCATTTTAAAATTATCTCAATTTTTAAGCACAGCTTTCTTTGGTTTTACTATAAAGCCTATCTGTCATTGGGATATAGAGTGACGGTTAACTGTGAATGACACAGGTACCTTTTTGTGTGTGTTGTCTTCAAGGAAGCAGCAATCGGAAGAAGCCTAGCATGCAGGTGCTTCAGTGGAACTGGTGCCTCAGGACTTCTTTATGGCGCTTGTGAGCTTGGGACAGCAATGTGCAGAGATTGGTGCAAAGCTGCTTACAGCTGGGAAATAGTTATTTTTATCACCTGATGTAAACAAATATCCCTTTTGTACAGGGTAGATAAGAGACACCTACTGAAGTCCCTATGGCTTCCCTTCCGACAGGTCCTTTGCAAGCTTTCAGGATAGTCAGTGTGGCAAGAGTATCACTGCTTATTCTGTCAAAAGAATTTAAGCTTATTCTGTCAGAGGAACATATATGGTCCTTGCAAAAATAT
>NW_009634813.1:16874-20470 GCF_000690535.1 Cariama cristata | reverse complement strand
CCAAAACAAATCAAACTGGACAAGTAGTTTCATTATCCATTCATTATTCACACAGAAATGTAAATGGCTTGGTATTACTACCCAATTATTATAAAATCTGTCCAGCCTTACTCTTTCTAGACTTTTTCAAGGCATTTTAGTTACAGTTTCATTATAGAAATTTTTTCTTGGTGCTTCCAAATTCTTTCATCAGTTGTCCATGTGTGAGTCAGGTTAGAACTATTTGTTTTTATTTTATGCAATACACAGTTTTAGAGTAGTAGGCTAGATGAATAGCTGACATAAGTCTGTGCTATTTCTTTGGCTTTTGTGGACCTACATGAGCATACGATCTAGTCCAGTACCAATTAGTACATCAGCTAATATGCTTGAAAACGATCTTCCTTATTCCTCATTGCCTCTGAGTAATTAAAAAACCTGTGAACATTAAAGTTGATACTTCTTTCTACTGGAGTAATGTGTATTATTTATGCAGGTAGCAGCTGCAGATTCAGATAGACTTGCTGAAGGACCAGTTTATTTTGAACATAATTGTTAAACTTCAGAAAAAGCCATACACTTGTCACCAAAAGAATGAATTGGTCACCAGTTCAAATTATAGTAACAAAACAAGGACAAGGTAAATGTCTTATTAATAAGCTACTGATAGATCTCACTTATTGTGTATATTTAAATCACTGTACTTCATGGGGCAGTTTAGTACTTGTTTCTGCCTTCACTGGTCAGGCTAAGTGTGATTGACAAACCTTGCAGTGTCAGATTCTGTGTGCTGGCAACCTTGAAACCACAAGGATGACAGTCCTTAGGATTACTCATGTGACTGTTGTGGTGATCAGGATGTGTTACCATGGACAACAAGTTGGTTTGCACTGTACCACAGGTGCCTCAAGAGTAGGCTAATATTGAAAGGAAAGAGTTTCTTTGCCTTGTCCATGTCCTGACACTGCTCATAGAGCCTGATTCATTGACATTTACTTCTGTTAAACTGTTGTAGGCAAACCTAAGATACTTCTCTCTGTCATTTGCTAGTACCTAAGTGACTTACTCAAAGCTGTATATTTTGTTTCTGTGTTAAATGTATAGTGAAACATTCAGACTTCAGTTTTGCCCATTGCTACAGGGATGGAGCTTTTTTTGATCAATAAGAAGTGTATCCAGGTAATAATGAAGGGCAACCACTCCTAATAATAGCAGATCACTAACAATTAATGTTGATTTTTTTTTTCTTGTTTTCTTTCTTGGCTTGTTTCTCTAAGGTCTCATTGTCTCCTAAAATCACATAAATTTTCATATAACAAAACATTGTATTATTGTGGTTTTAAGTCAGGAGAATAATATGCTTCTCCAATTTATCTTTGAACTATAGCTGGTCTCCACAGAACATCATTTAAGCTTTGGGAATCATGACATCTCTCCCTGTTCTTTTTCTGTTCTGCTGAGAAGTATTCTTAACTTCTGAAATCCTGCAAAACCTTGGCTTTCTGCATCAAAACCTGAGAATGGACAGATGTATTAGCTGTAGAGTAAATGACAGGCATTCAGGACAAAAAGTAGCTACTGAAGAGCATTTGCTGATAATTCTGTGCTGTTTTGTTGAAACTAAAATTTTCTGATCTAATTTCTGCTGAGGAAGGTTTCTGAGGTTCTGCATAGACTTTCTGTCTATAATCAAGAAGTGGTGCAATCCAAAGCAGGCAGTAGGTAGCTGAGTCTGTCACATCCCAAATGAATTCTCATTCCTGTTGATATAATGACTGTTCTGAGGGAGCCTGTTTCTCTCCCCTTTTGTGGATTTGGTTTTGGTTTTGGTTTTGGTTTCATGAAAGGGTTTTTGGTTTTATCTGGATGTGACCGAGGAACATTTTAAGAAATCCCTTTGATGAAATGGAAAAAATTATTTTCCAATTCCAGTATTCAGTCTATGCAAGAGAACAGGATTACAGGAATAGAAGAGAAAAACTGTTTAGTTTAGTTTTGGTGGATTTTTGTTGTTTGGTTTTTTTTTTTCCCCCACTTATGGTTTCCCTTTTAAATTTGCTAATTTCCTCGAAAACTTTTGCTTGTACACAACAAGGAGTAAAATTTCAGTCAAATTGCAGATTCAACTCTCTTTGCAAACTGGGCTAATCTAATTGTGTTAGCTTGTGCTTGTGTTGGATAATTTGACTGAGTCTGGCTGAGTTTCAGCAAGACATGTAAAGATTGTATGTTATTTGCATTCATTTTCATGTATTGTATTCTGAAACTAGAAGTTACTTTGGCAACATGAATTGCGGGTATGGTTTGGAGCTTTCTTAAGAGCAAATAGTGCCTAGAAGATATTTTCTTTTTCTAGATTCTTTTGTATTATCTGAATGTACTAGGAGATGAATCAAGAATGATTTGCCACAAAATTATGATTTGCCACATCTTAATAATAGCAAGCCTGCCTATCCTGGCACAATTCTCCACGAGGAACAAACTAACCACTGTTTCATAAGCACCAGTTATCAAGCTAACACATTGTGCATCTTTCACTGTGTTTATACCTGAAAAGAAAATATTTAAATCAGTTGTCAGCAGCATGGGAAACTAACTCCAATCTACTGGTGGTATGGTTTTCCAGGTGCTTTCACTTCAGACCTTTCAGAACGTGAAATGGTGTCTGAATTAATTTACAAACTTGGAAAAGAAGGACATGCATGAAAAAAAAATAGCAAAGTTACAGCGCTGTCAGCTGAAATAAACCTTAATATATATAGTAATTAAAAAATGCTTAAAATCTATTCTGGAAACATTGAGGGTTTTTTCTGGTCTTTTGCGTGTGCGATTCCAGTGGAATTTCAATTCTGAAATACATTCTTTACACTTAGAGCAATGTACTAACAGAAATCAGTTTCCTTTTTTTTTTTTTTCTGTCTGGTAATTAAGCATCACCAAATTCCTAAGTTGTTGAACACCTCTGAAACCTCTTAAGGCCCAACATCTTCAGTCTATCTTTGGAAAACAAATTATGAGCCTGTAAATTCTTTGGAGAACATCCTTCCTTTAAAGAAATAGCCAAGTACTAGGCTTCCTATCTAAGAAGGATGAGGGAAGATGAATGTCCTGAATTGAGACACATTAAACTTCTAATTAGAAGGCAGCCTGGTCAGTATGGTCAAGTTGGAGGGAGTCCAAGAAAAATTAATGTGGAGATGAGAATAAAAGTCAGACCTGACAAATATATGTCAGTCTCATATGGAGCACACAGAGTGAAGAGAGCAAAATGAAGGGATAGCGTTACTAAGTATGCTGCTAGATGAACCTTGACCAGTATAGGTGTCATTTTAGGGGTCAGGAAAGTCCTTGGGGGCTGAAGTAGAACTAGATTCCTTAGCTATCTTCCAGTTACTGTCTTTTAACAGCTAAAAATAATTTTACCTTTTGGTTAATTCAAATTACTCTATACAATGTGCATGTATACACATACATGTTGTGTGGCCTTTAATAATACACATGCTACACAGAGATTCACCCTTGGTGCTGCTGGCAAATTTATAAAAGAATTCTGTAACACTGGGGACTCTATTAGCAGAAGCACACCCCTCCTCATGAAGCCGTGTCCATGACACTGT
>NW_009634813.1:0-16843 GCF_000690535.1 Cariama cristata | reverse complement strand
GCCCCCCCCCCCCCCCCCCCCCTTCAGTATACAAGAGTGGTACCAACACACTGGAGCAAGTTCAGCAGAATGTCCCCAAGATGCGAGGGAGCTGGAGCTCTTGACCTGTGAGTAGAGACTGAGGGGCGTGGGCTTGCTCAGCCTGGAGGAGGGGATGTTTCAGAGGGACCTCAGAGCAGCTTTCGCATACCTGTAAGATATCAGGCTCGATATAAGGAACAGTTTTTTCAGCATAACAACAGTAAAGCAATGAAACAGGTTGCCCTGAGAGCTTGTGCAATCTTATATTTGGAGGTTTTCAATATCCCGCTGGATACAGCTTTAAGCAACCTGGTCTGATCTTATAGCTGACCCTGCATGGAGCTGAGGGCTGGGTTAGATGACCTCCCAAGGACCCTTCCGATCTAAAATGTTCTATGACTCTACAATTAATCATGAAAGAGAACTGCATAATTGATCGGTCTGCAGTCATAATTTACTGTAAATTAGTTGCTGCAGTGGGATTTAAGTTCTTATGGTGCTTAGAATTTCATAATAAATTTGTGTAAAACTGCAAGTGCAATTATGTTGTAATATCTTCTTTACACTTGACTATAAATTATAAATTTTTTCTAGTGTAGTTCTGTTGGCTGAGGATGGAAGTAATTATTTATTATCATGCTTTCAGCTAACATCAATATCCCAGCAGTACCCTTGTCTTGGATGTAGCTCTGCTATATAGAAAGTATTCCTTTGTACAAGGTATAGGTATGCCAGCAGGAAAGTCCTTAGGTTTCTCATGTGCAGTATGCATGAAAAGGAGCTCTGCTGTGGTATTTTCCTGCTGTAGTGTACTAATATTCCTATGGTGTAGTGGGAAAAAGTGACTAAGGATATGCCTATAGAGTGAGGTTAAGAGACAGAATGTATTTGCTCAGGTATAGCATTGTAGAACTGTCTCAATTCTGTGTCCATCCCTGTAGATATGCTCTGCAGATCAGACTGAAATTGTGATGTGAAGAGGAGTGAATCCTAATTCTTCTACTGCCTGACCGACCTAATTAAGTTTGCACTGACACGGCGCACAAAAAAGATGACATTTTGCTGTCCAGAACTATATAGCATGTACTCCTGACATCTGTGGAATGGGGACACTGGAAATGATCCTTATGAATCTTTTGGGGGTGTATAAGTAAGAAGTACTGTGCCTAAGCCAACTATTACAGTAAGATAAAATTAGTATTATCAGCATAAGCTTCATCGGTTGATATACACTGCACTAAAACACTAGTTTTTCAATAGAAGAAATAAAATCAAGATGATAATGTTAACAAAATAAAATCTATAAAGTGAAATCAATATTATCAATGTAAGCTCAATCAGTTGATTTACACTATAGTAAAACACTAGTACCATTTCCGTTTCCTGGCTGGATGACTTAAGTGAGTATTACAAAGGAAAAAACATCTTTATTATTTGCAACTGTTGTGGTTATGTGGGCAAGGAGCAGTAAGAACAGTTGTGTGCATCTTCATATAAAAGTGTGTTCAGAAAAGTGTGGGCAGGGAATGTGATCTGAATGTAGAAATTAAGAACTCAAATTTGGCTGTAACAGTACAGAATTAATAGCTACTGTATGAACTGTGACTCAACAGTATTGGAGGAATCCTTCTACATATCCACCAATATCTGAGGTTCCTAAGTGATAGAGTTACGGTTTTGTTGCCAAGCTGTGCAGTGAACCATGACGCATATCTCCTGTATGGATAGTACAGTGTCCAGGGATGCAGTCTGCTCAGTTGCAGGTTGTCCTGAGAAAGCTCTGCTGTGTGCTGCAGTACTGAAGAGCTGGACTCCACTAATGGTTCTTGTCTGAATCCTCTCGTTTTCCCTACGAGAAGAAAGCAGGATGCAGGAAGCACTGACAGTGTTTGAAGGGGATGGAAGAACAACCTCTGAGTGGGGGAGCATGTAGCAGGCTGCCAGCGGATAGAAGGAAGGGAAAGCAGCATGTGACAGGAAAACAGACAAAGCAGAAGAGTGGAAAGAGTTGTGAGAGCCAAAGTTTACTACCCAGATTGGTAAGGTTCATAGGTGTGTTTCTGTACATTGTATGTCACACATTGTATGTTGAGTTGAGGTGCTCAACTCCTCTTAGCAACCAACTCAATATAACATCTTATTTAATTAAAGATTTATCCAAGTCCTTTCTCAGACTACTATCTTATTCATGCTGAGCCACTTGGATTTAATTATATTAGTAAAATCTACCTAATGTAAGCAATATCAGAAAAAAGTGATAGAAAATGCTGTTGGCTTACACACAAAGAGCTGTGAGATAAGGCTTGATAGCCTAAAAGTCAGGAAGCCTGGTTTGGTGTCCAGCTTTTTCACTCCCTTTTGAGAAGCGGCTGTCCTCCTGCTCGTTCGCCCTGTGTATAAGGACGCTTTTTTTGGAAGGATCCTCAAGCTCTCTACTTGATGCAGTCTTTTAACCAAACTGTGAGTTGACTTTTCCTTACAGAGCAGAGAAGAACTTTTTCCAGAAGGACATTTTTTGTTGTTGTAGTTTAATGAATCATATTTGGACTTAGAGTTTAGTATTTCTTGGGAAAATCTAAGCAGAGGAGAGCAACAGTTCATTCTCTAGTCAAAGTAAAATATGGATGATATTTTGTAATTCTTTTGATGCTCTTCTGTCCAGGAGATAAAGAATGAAAAAAAAAAAAAGATCAGCTGGGGGACATTTTGGTCTATTTCATCAAAATTTGAAGTAGAAGGTTTTTTCTTTTCACCTGATCTCGTTTTGTACATTCTTTCTGAATTGAACATTTCCATAATGTGAGACAAAACAGCTTTATAACGTTTGGCATATACCTGCATATTTAATTATGTGCTGTATGTGGCATTTATGTTGCATATAGTGCAGGCAATGGCAGTTTCACAGAATCTATGGGAACACTTACCCCTGCAACCCCCCCTTCCATCACCTGACATAAGCATGGAAATTGGAATAACTTTTCTCTTCTCATCTTCTTCACTTAAATTAAGAAGTTATATGTATTTCACACATTTCAGAAACATTTTTGGGAAGATGCTTGTGCAGTAAAACCAATCATGAGTTTTATTTTAAAACCTAATCCCTGTTTACAGTATATCAATTGGTTATGTGTTTAAAAAAAAAAGGGGGGATGGCGAGAGAAACAAAAGACTCAAACACTCCAAAAATCTGGCATTCAGCAGCAATGCAAGTGTGCAGGCAGTAACAGGGAAGGTTTAAACCACCTGCCCAAATTCTCTGTTTGCTAAAGGCCTACTTCTCTGCTAAGACTCCATTTATTTTTCTTTTTTTAACTCCTTATTTTCCATGGGTTATCTGAGGACTTGTTTAAGGTTTTGGTACTTTTACATGTTGCCTGCTGTACTGTCTTGAGTAGATGCAAATACCATTATTCAAGCTTTAAAACTAAAAATATTCTTACATATAAAATATTTTCCAAGCAAGTCTCAATGTGTCAGAAAACTGTTCTGAGGCAGTATGTGTAGAGCAAGCAGCAATTAGTGCAATCAATCAAAATTATAATCTAAATCTCTGATTACATCAGTGTCCCAGAAGTGAAGAGCATTTTAATTCTTGAAAAAATAATCATTAAAATTGACAGGCCCGTTTTGTATTCATGCTACCTGGATGATTTTCAGTTGATTTGAAAACAATTAATGGATTTTTTCTTCCTTTTTTTCACTGCACAAGGGATTCTCTGAATTAAAAATATTCAGCTTCCTTATCTCATTTTTTTACTCTAGATGTGATTTCTTTTTTTATTATCATTATTTCAGTGAAGATCTGGTATTTTTCCCTTTTATGAAACTTTTGAAATGTTTCCCCTTTGCTAGTAAATGCAGAAATGGCTTTTAATCAAGGCAGCATTGTTCATCCTGGTTCATCTATGCTAGTCAGTGTTGATTTGGAGGCATTTCTTGCTGGTAACACTGCAAAAAGAGGTTTTCTGGGGACAGAAGACAAATCTCCAATATTATTCCATTGCTTCAGATACTGAATGTTCCCAAGAACGCTAACAATACAGATCAGTGATATCTTTCAAAAGGTACACTTTGTGTCTGGTTTTCTGACCCAGAAATATATTCTACTCAAGCCCCATTCATAAATAAGTGGAAAGTATTCTGGATACTTAGTGAAATTGATGTTCTTAATTCACTATGAGTGGAAACATGCTGTAGGCTACATTAAATCTCATTTCTTGACTGATGCTGTCTGCTTTTGAAACAGCTCGGGTATATTCTTAGTGACCTCCACTCTCTCTCTGGCAAACATCATCCCATGAGGCATCACTGCTGAAAAATCAACTGCAAAATTAATTTGAATTCTTAAATAACTGTCCATGTGGTTCTAGCCCTGCTCATAGCACCATAGAATCATAGAATCATTTAGGTCAGAAAAGACCTTTAAGATCACCAAGTCCAACCGTTAATCTAGCACTGCCAAGTCCACCACTAAACCATGACCCGAAGTGCCACATCTACAAGTCTTTTAAATACCTCCAGGGCTGATGACTCAACCACTTCCCTGGGCAGCGTGTTCCAATGCTCGACAAGCCTTTCAGTGAAGAAATTCTTCCTAATATCTAATCTAAACCTCCCCTGGTGCAACTTGAGGCCATTTCCTCTTGTCCCGTTGCTTGTTACTTGGGAGAAGAGACTGACCCTCACCTCGCTACAACCTCCTCTCAGGTAGTTGTAGAGGACAATAAGGTGTCCCCTCAGCCACCTCTTCTCCAGACTAAACAACCCCAGCTCCCTCAGCTGCTCCCCATCAGACTTGTTCTCCAGGCCCTTCACCAGCTTTGTTGCCCTTCTCTGGACACGCTCCAGCACCTCAATGTCCTTCTTGTAGTGAGGGGCCCAAAACTGAACACAGTATTTGAGGTGCGGCCTCACCAGCGCAGAGTACAAAGGGATGATCACTTCCCTAGTCCTGCTGGCCACGCTATTTCTGATACAGGCCAGGATGCTGTTGGCCTTCTTGGCCACCTGGGCACACTGCTGGCTCATGTTCAGCCGGCTGTCGACCAACACCCCCAGGTCTTTTTCCGCTGGGCAGCTTTCCAGCCACTCTTCCCCAAGCCTGTAGCATTGCAGGACCTGGCACTGAGCCTGTTGAACCTCATACAGTTGGCCTCAGCCCATTGCTCCAGCCTGTCCAGATCAATGCTTGAAATCAATAGATCTTTGTGCATCTTCTTTCCCTGAACTTGTCCTTCTTTTGTTGGTAAGTTTTTGGGTTTGCTTTTTTTTTTTTTTTTCCACAGGTGCAGGTAAAGTTCTGCCTTTCCCAAATGCTTATTTTGTAATGAGTTCATGCCTGAAGACACAAAGATACCTGGGCAAGCAGTGCCATAGTTCATGTTTGAGTATGCTTTCCTCACACATATTCGTATGATACTGTATTGTTTTTATAGCAATGAAATTTCTCTCCCAAGAAAAAGTAATTTAAAGTCATTTGTGGAAGAGGCAGTAAAAGGAGAACAGAAGCAGTTGCATTCCAATCAGATTCAATTTAACTTGTTTGTGAATGGCTGTTTTCACTATTGTTCCAGATCTGCTCCTCAGTAATTAACAATGGAGGAAAGTTCTAATCTTTTAATTAATGTATGTATATATTACAGAGTTGAATACTAGCTATGTATGTGCAGATGGCTATCTCCACTGGGATCTGTTATGCTTTAGTTTCAATGGTAAAACACAGAATAACTCTAGTGGAATATAAATGTCTCTGTGGACAATGAGAGTACAGAAAATAGTTGGCTGTTCTGGCAGAAAGGAAGGTAAAACTGATTATTCATGTCCTGTGAGTGGTTGAGATGAATGGAAAGCAACAGATCCTGAAACTTCTTCTGATAAATGAGAATGAAGGTCTCAGAGATCAGTTGATGTTTTTGTTAGACTTAGATTGCAAGCCCACAAAACTGTGAAGAGCTGAGGTTTGGATTTCCTAACACTGACTAGGTGTAGACCTTAACATTTCTCATCCTCCTGACTTTTCTTCACAAGGACTTTCTGCTTACCACTCTCCCTTGCCACATGATGGGAAAACTGCTCTGTGAAGGGTGTGGAGGAAGGAACTGTTGAAGGGAACTGTTCTTCCACTGAAGTGAGTGGTGGCTTTTGCTCTGCTGCTGTCAGAGCCAAGATCTCCTTCCTGGGCAGCAGAGGGAAGGAAAAATTTTCTGTCACAGTGATAACTTTCTGCAGGATGCGGTAAGAAAAGAAGTAAGGATGCAGTAAAAGAAGAATCACAAATCAGCTGGATTATAGCTAGGAGATGAAGGAGGAAAATATTTTGTGGAAAATAACCGCTTTTCTTCTGAGATAGCAAATCTGATTCAAACCACAGAGGAACTACTAGGTTTAATAAATCATGGATTCCTATTGATATATTCCTATCAGAATTTCAATATTCTGTTTTGGCTCTCTTGTGTTCCCCTGAGACCTACAAGATGTATACTTTGCCTTACTAAAGAACAGCCCAGTAGATTCTTTCATCCCATGTCTATGTTAACTTCAGGTTTCTTTTCTATGGAGCATATAAAGGGATATGACAGACCAGTTAAAAAAAGCCTACATTTTAGCAATGAAGTATTAATTAGAAGAAGATATTCAGGATCTGCCATTCATTTTTGTATAAATAACTGATTTATTTCTGCAGCATGAGAATTGAGTAGATATTTTTAAATTGCATACTAGAAGATTATCTGCAGATCTTCTGGAACCAAGTTAATTGATCAAACTGACTAGATTACGCTAATGATATGACTAGATTACACAAATGATATGACTGCGACACCTGACCAGTGGTTGTACTCACCACAATGTTCAGCTTCTTATGGTCTTACACGACAGGAACAATGAGAATCTAGATCTTATGAAACACTTTTCATCTCATTTCTATAATTTCAGAATTTTGATGTTCCAGCTCTTAAGTGATACAGGAAACAACAGGATCATGAATACAAGTGCATAATTCTCACAATTAGCTGTATTTAACAGCTGATGCTTGAATGCAAGTAACAGACTTTTCTAGCTGAGAGGAATCACATGAGAGTTGTGGCAGTTTTTCCTTGCTTTTCTTAATGAACTCTTTAGTAACTTGGCCATTTTCCATATTACAGACTAAAGTATTGCTTTGCTTATGCTACTGCCTGATTTTCATGGCTTTTAATCTACTGTGCAGCCATCATGTACATCCTTCTGTACTACTGCTCGAATTTGAGGAAGGTCTAGCTTGGCTCTCTGGAGCAAAGTTATCCACATTAAGTATGTATACCTGATTAAATATATACAGAAAAATAAATCATACCTTTGCAATGTTTTAGGGCCCAATCCACCTTATGCATGTAACATTAGCAGGAGAGATGCACACAGTTGTCAATTGATCCAACAGTAGAAGCTAATACTATCTGAACATTTTCTGTCCACCTATTTTGCAACATCAGGACATGTGCAACTCTTGCCACATAGATGAGTTTATAACCAAGGCATATACTTACACTTTAAAGTCAGTGCAAACTTTGCCCTTATTTCTATGGAATCAGAATTTCTCTTCGGAGTTCATGCTGCCAGCTGTCCCAGAGAAGCAGGAACTCCTTCTCCTTAACCTTTTGCATATGATAGACCAATGTTCCCTTTGAATAAGTAGTTAATATGGGGCATTCATTTCCCATAAGGAAGCCAATGTATGGGACTTAAGATGAAACACCATCATTCTTTGAAGTGAATTTATTAATGGGATATGATGTCCTGTTTATAAAGCATCCTTGTTTTATTGCAGTAATAAAAAGAAGCTCTCAGAAGAATAATTCTGGAACACTTTGTGGAACATGAAAACTGTGTACCATTTAGAGTGTCTCCAGCAGGCTCTAACTCAACTATCAGCCTTTCATCTAGTTTCAGTTATCAGCCTTAGCAACTGACAGCCTAGCAAATCCCTACCTGCTGAGGACTGACCTGGAGATTTTGTCTCCCTGCTAATGTGTAAGAAAATCTCAGTTGTTTCCCTTTGCTATTCAGCCAGTTTCTGGATTATGTTATCTTCAGCTTTCATTTTATTGCCGCTCTCTGATCTGTATACCGGCTTTTGCACCATATTCTCCTAGCCCACTTAGTTCTTAACCTTCATCCTTGTTCCTAATATTGTTTACTGTGATGCTAATGGTGATATCTCTTTCTGATTGACTTTCTTAGCCTTTCTTATGTCATGCCTGCTTACCTTTGGACTCTGTGGTTGGTGTTCCTCACCTTTTACCTGCCTTCAAACTGTATCTGGCCTTACAGCATGTATACACCTCTGCTTGTGCACCTTAGCCAGACCTCTTATCATTGGTTTGCTTGACTTTGTAGCTTTTCTTTCTGATTTGGGCACATTTTTACTTCTGCTTCTTCTCTAGGTCCTACATTCAAGTTGGCGCACACTGACACTCAGTTTCCCATTCCCAAATGCTGGCTTAATTTGTGTTGTCAGTTAGCCTTCAAGTCCCATCTCCAACAGTAACTGAGGATGAAACTGAGAGGATGGCAGTGTTTAAAAGATTAAAAAAGAAGGAAGTTGATCAAATTTGTGTGAAGAAGGACTGTTTATATGCATATATCTGTATTGACTTCATATTCTCCAGATCTTCTTCAGGCCTTTTCTATTTTCATATATGTTCTCAATATTTCTTCTACAACTTTATTTTTCAGTCCCAGCAGGACCTGTACAAGAAAGCTTTTTAATGTGGATGAGCTCTCAGGCATTTTCTGTCCACTTCAGATCTTGTTTTAAACCAACATTAAGTGCAAAATCTAATTCCTCTGAAGTGGGGAAATGCTCCAGGCTAAGAGATGATAAAATTATCAAATTCCACTCTTTTCTCAGATAGACTGTGGGTTTTCTGAGAAAACAATACTGTATGTAGAGCAGAGTATTGAATCACAGTTGCCACCATACCATTGCATATAGAAAGCACTGATCTTGTATAAATTCTTGTATAAATTCTTGTATAAATTGGGATCAAATTTGTTTGATAAATGTTTGTGATCCCTTTGTATGAGACAGCTTTGTATCACATTTACTTGAATCACTATAACCTTACGTCAAATTAATAATGTCTGTCATTCTGCAAATTATATACAATCGTGATGTATTGATTTCTATAAGGGTACATTCTGGGTAATTCAATAAAAATGTGCCAAGCTGCCCGTTTTGGTTCTGGATCAAATTTATACTGCAGTGTGTTCCTATATACTTGTGGAAGCATAAATGTCATTAGCAAATAACTCAGCACTTCCTAAAATATCGCTGAAAAAGACAACATTTCTGGCAGAATCCAGTTGCTTTGATAAGTGCATGTATATTCCACAAGTTTGATAAAAAACAGACTTCATATAAACAACAAACTATAATACACCAGAAGCCTGCCTTTGTAGTGTTAAGATCATTGAGAAAAGCAGTGGAAATGCATTCATTTGTTACTATCCTTGGGACATGGACAGATGCAGAGAAGATGGTTATTTTCCATATTGAAGTGTAACGCAAATTGCTTATCACCTTCAGGGATTTTCTCTTAAAAAAAAAAAAAAAAAAAAAAAAAGGGGCTGCGAGTGCATATTATTGTCTTAATATTCCTTCGATATAGGTTTCATGGTTTCATTCATAGGTGGAAATACGGAACTGCAGTATTTCACTGGAATCGCCTTAATGTTTGAGCTGACAATTATGTTGATGTGTTTTTGAGGAAATTGAAACAGCTTTTAGATTTTTACATAAGAGCTTTAGTGGAGGTGCCAAATTGGAATAAATCACCCACATTTAATGGAGATTGTCTAAAACATCTCCTCTCCCTTAGTAAGAAACTATGAGTAGATATTTTGCAGCATGAAGAAATCAATCCTTTATCCTGCTCACCCTGAAAATTATTGATACAAATCCACAAATACCTCTGTCTTAAAATATGATTGTTTTAACCTAAACTACCTCATATTAAGAAAATTCTGCAACACAGATTGTACCATCTCTGGGTGAGTTCAGAATACAGAGAAATTAATCTCTTCCTGCCAAGACGCTTTCTTTTTTTCTTGTCAGATGCATTTGTCAAGATATACAATCTGGGGAGGTTGGTACAAATGTTTTTGATTTTTCTGACATCTGGCCTACCACAGCTAGTCTAAAGGACATGAAAAGCTGTTTCTTTAAATGTTTGGTGTCAAGATGATTTCTATAGTGATTTACACAACGAACAGTAAATAAATGATACTCTTGTCAAATTAAAATATGTAGTTGGATCTTAGTAATGCAAATGCTGTCACGCAGCTCCCTCTTTAAAAAATGTCATTAGGAAACTAAACAATTAAAATGATAGTGTGCTCTTCTACTACAATTCGCATTCATTTGATCTGTTCTTTGAGTAACTAAAAAGATAAACTCCTAAAAGAAAAGAAAAAAATACAAAGGAGTCGGTGTTGCTTCAATTTGATGTAAATAAATTATTCTGAAGGTGCTGTAAGCCTAATTCTACAGCCCTTACAAACTGACCCATCTATTTCAGCAGGCTTGAGGAGATCCTTGCTAGAAATCCGTATAAATATAAAACCTTGCAATATCTCATGAGAAGAAGCAAATAAAAGATGTACAGAGGGAAAAATTTTAAATAAGATAGATCAGCCTAGCTGTGCTATGTTTGCAAACATAAACAAATAATTAAAACATCCCCTCAGAATGGTTAGGGCCTCCACAAAGAGAAAAAAGTGGAGTCTCAACTTAAAAGACAGAGAGGTAAGTGTTCTTTTTTAATAGTAGCGGACTTGGTCAGTCCCTCTTAGGCAAATGTTGGTTGTATAGTTTAAAACATGATATTTTCACTTTTTGACTAAATGGGAAGTAAATCTCTTGAGTAAATGTTAGGAGAACTACACAGACAAGAAATAAAATAATAATTTAATGTGAGTGGTGAAAACTTTCATACTAAGAATACAGAAAGTCAGCCTGGAGGGCCATGAACAAAACCAAGAAACAAGCTAATGTTAGGTGCTTATTTGAGTTCGGAAACACTTACTCGTTTTGCGGGTTTGAAGTGCAATTTTTTCCTCTGAGAAGTTTGGAAGAAAAAAATACATGATAAATGAAATATGCTACTATATTTGCTTTTCATACAGTTCTCTTCCTAAATACACAATGTGGAAAAGTACCTATTTGTAATAATTTAGAAAGAAAGCTGTTAATCAAATGAGTCATAATAGTTGCCTTAGGATAGTTATATATATGAAGAAAAAAGTAACCTATGAAGTAACCTGCTTTATTTTAGCTGATTTACTAGGGTCTACAAAGTAAAGACTTCCAGACCTCTTTAGCTCAGGCTAAACTTGCATCACAATACTTCGTGTGTTGGTGAAGTAAGTACCTACTATAGGTCAGAAAGCAATCCAAGTCTAACATGAAATAGTAAGAAAACAATATAAATCTAAAAGTCTACCTTCTGTACAGCTTGCTTTGGATCAACATGCTAGGTAATCTATGCTAGAAATTTCTGGGAACTGCCATTTCAAACTTTTTATTTTGGAGAATTTTGAAAATACTGCTTTGTGATATTATAGGCTTGGAAGCTCTCTGGAAGAAAGAACATTAAGTGAGACAGATTAGTTCATGGGGACTGTATTTACAAAGTCAACTGAATCCAAGAATATATAACGCAGAATAGAAAGGCCTACGGAACAACAGAAAAATGTTATGGGTTAAACCATTCAAGTAACAGATCCATATTTACCTTGAGAAAGACTGATACTGATCAAGTCTGGCACCTATCAACAGTATAAAAAAGAACACTCAGCTCTGTCTTTTAAGTTCGGAGTCCATTTTTCTGGTCCAACATCCTAGTAAAATTAGAAATCCAAATTACTCATAGAGCCTGTTGTGGGTTTTACATAACAACTACATGTTCAAGATCCTGGTCTTTGAACTTAATTCTGTTATTCCCATTTGTTAAGTAACACATCTTGGTAAGATACTGAACTGCACTTAGAAGGAAGCTGCAAGTACTGTGTAGAAAGCTCAGTTTCCAGTAACAAGAGGGGCATGCTCTGTGACTGTCCCTCAGTCTGAAAAACGCTCTTTCTCCAGCATGGTATTTAATTTGTTTGCACCTGGTAATAGAAAGCTAATACTTGAATGAGGCTGGAAAGGATGATTTAGCACCTAATGGCCCTGAGAGCAAGTATTTCCTGACCTCACAGTAGCAGTGTAACTTGCAGCCTGCCAAAGGCATATGAAAAGGAATGGGGGATTGTGATGGATGTCAGAGTTCAGTGCAAAGCCTATCCTAGTAAGAGTAGCTGAATTTCCTGTAACCATGGCTGTTTTTCATGTGGAAATAATATGTGTGTGCATGTCTGTATTGTCACTACATCTCTCCTTCATTTTCTTCTTTGTTTCCGGATATTTAAAGTGCTTTCAAAAATATTTTCTGAATAGCATTTTTTTTTTTCTTTCTTTTTTTTCTTTAAGTGAGAACCTAATTTTTGGCAAAGGTTTAGCACAGGAATGCTTGGATTATTGCTCACTTCAATCACTATTGATACAAATCAAATAGGCATTTTATGAGCTATTCATATTTCTCTAATTTGCAGTAAAGTTCAACTCTGAAGTTAGTCTATTTGAAGAATAAACTGTGACTTTCAACACTTGCCCAGAATTGGCAGCTCAAATGTCCAGTTAAAAAATAGAAGTTCCAGGCCTGGTAATTCATATCTTAGTAAACAGCTAAAATCTTGGTCTCTTTTTAAATTCTTTTTTTTTTTCTGAGTCAGTATCACTGTCAAAAATTCAAACTCTAGTCTGCTTTTTTCCTGATTAAATTAGGGATTGGCTCACTCTGCTTTTATTCTAAATTTAAATAACCATGGTTCAGTAGCACATGTCAGATGTGGGGAAAATGTTGCCAATTTCATGTAGTGATTATGAAAGAAGTCTGCCCGCAGCTCAGTAGCTATGCTCCAGCATGTAGATGGTGGCATATGCTATGGGTTTTACAGCAGAGAGGTTTATCATTACTATGTTTACTGTTTGTGTCTATATGAATTTATTACATACTCAATTTTTTTCTTTAGTGTTTCTTTATGGCACAGATTGGCAGCCTTTGCAATTTGGGCGTTTTCCTAGTCATTAAGACACAGATCCATAAAATAATCTAGATGTGCCGAGACCTTTCCTAGAGGCCTAGTTCCCAGAGTAGAAATCATATACCTATACTAGACGACTGCATTTCCTAGTGCATACAGGTAGCTGAACACGTAGGACCAGAACTTAAAACAGCCAGATGGTGTTTTACAAACACCAGTAGGAAGCATGGGAAATTATAGGTCTGAAATGTTGTGATTCTGAATTAGTTACATTCATGATATTAGAATTCACAGCGTAGAAGCACAGAAGTGCAGAACAGCTCAGGTTGGAAGGGACCTCAAAAGATTGTCTGGTCCAACCTTTCATGGGAAATGGAGCCTAGATTTGATTAAAAAAAATTAAAATTGAATTGTTAAAAAAAGAATGGAGGGATTGGAAATGCAAAGCAATTTTTTATTATGCTTATTACTTTTAAGTTTTCCCTAGACTGTCCCCTAGAATTCTCTGTAGGATATATAAAAGAGTATAGTACATAAATTTTAAAACTGGAAGAGATCACTATGGGCAGCAGTTTTTTAAAAAAGCAAATGTCAACAATGTCTAGCTCAGGAATTCCTTCACCTAACCCAATAAAATGCATGAAAACACCTGCTGCATTTAAGTGGCTTCTCTGTTGTCTCTCTGTATGTTGAGTAACCAGTTTATTCCTAATCTCTTGGAGGTGGTGGTCTTTAAAGAATTTAGCCAGGATGGGAGAATTCAGTGCTCACTGCTGCCAGGAGTCAGAGCCACTGTTCTCATCTTCATGGAGAAAGTCCAAGCTGCAGGCTCTGGAGATAAGTCTTCTCCTTCCATGTCTGTCTGCCTCACTGAAGGACCAATGTGAATTCCCAAGGCCAGAGACAAGAGAGGGCAATCACTAGGTGAGGGGAATCAAGAGATAAGAACGCTTTCCTGGGAAGTGGGAAACAGTCTTACACTCTTGGACTGAGCAGGGTACCGAGCCATTTTTTCTCCTTTCTGGATAAGAGATGTAACTGTGAAGTTACCATTTAAAAATGGTCACTGACACCATAACCTCTGCAGAACTGTGGTTTTCATTAGAAAAGAGACGTGGCAGTACCTGCAGTGTTTTGTGCTGAACTCAATACTGTGAGCATGTGTCAAAAGCTGCTTTTAAGGGAAACTCCTTGGGGTTTTAGGTACATGGGTTCCTAGTTTGTGGTTTCCAGATCTCTTTACATATACCAAGAAGGACCCTTGAACTAGACAGGAGGGGAAGTTTTACACATGTACAATAACATCATTAACAGGACTATTACAAATGATAAGGTTAGCATGTACAGCATAAGCCAGGCAGGAAAGCTGTGGATTTTATTCTTGGCACCTGAATTCTCTATCAGACACAAATACTTCACTAAGCATTGGGAGTGTAGCCTTGCAGTACAGAAAGACTGTAGTCAGTCTTTCAGCTTTAAGCACTTGATTCCAAGGTCAAAGTCTTAGTCCTTCGTCAGAGTTCTTATGCTGGAGTTCATTTCAGGGTCAGAGGGATTCTAATCTCGTTTAGCCAAAAATTTCCCCACCCTAACTTTTTTCTGATATCTGTGGTTTACATTTGAGAAAAGTTTTTTTTTGATCTTCGCTGGGCTTTTGAACGAGTCCTGCAATCCAGGACAAGAATTATTAATGCTGATTTAAGAAAAGTAGATTACTTCATGCCAGTCTTTTCTGTCATTTTTTTCAATTGCCAAATGATTCTAGGAGTCAAAATTTTGAATAGAAGAGGTGACTCTAACCCAACCATCATAACTCATCTTAGACAATAGTAATGGAGTTAAAGCTTATTTTGCCTTTAAGCATCTGACTAACTTGACTAACAGAGGACTCTCTAAACTCTGTGTTTAAGATTGTGTGTAAGTGTTTTGCTGGATCAAATGTTTCACACCACACAGGACTGGAACAACTCAAGAGATACTTGGCAGTTCCTGGGTTTTAAGAGAGAAATTACAATCAGGTATGTGTGTGATGCTTCTACGAAAAATGAATAACAGCAAATATTGTAAGTATTAACAAGTAAATTGCCACACATCACAGGAAAATGTGTTTCAATATCCAAATAGGTATTAGCTATGCCCACAGATCATATTAAATGTGGGGGATGGAAAATTTGACCTAAACTGAATTACCTTCTTCAAATAAGGCCATCTCTTCTATGTTCAACTACACATCGACTGTGTAGTTCAAATGACCTTACTTATGTTAATGTAATTTGTAGATTGCCTTCTGAGAGCATTCAGCAGGGGTTGGAAACAGTATGCAATTCACAATTAGATTAGTTTCAGAACACCACTTCATATTACCCATGATACACGCCTTTGCATAGAAAACATCTGAATCACAGTTATATTATTGCTCTTTATTTGCAGCAATGCCCACACCGTGCTTCCTGTTTTCCAGAGACCTGCCCAACTCTTGCTCTAAGCAGCTCAGTGTAATACTGACCAGAGGTGTAACAGGGCAATTTGCAATAGTTGATTACAAGAGGTCAATGGCTCACTGTAAGCAGTATAGCAGAGGACTTAAGTGGAATAGGGCTAAAGGTCATGGGGTTGAGCTAAGGGAGCTGCACCATGCACAGTGGAAGCAGACACAGGAGAGAATCAGATGAAAATATAGTAGTGTGGATGAACGAATGGATGAACTGCCATACCTGGTAAGCAGAAGTTGATCGTGCTCTGGTGTAGTGCAGTCCCCAGTTTTCCTCCCATAGTGCACTGGCATGGGGTGTAAAATCAGAGCTGCAGGATCCAAGTGGCAGTACCCAAACTGACAAATGATGGGTTGTCGTATATGAGTGATGGCTGCCAACTTGGACAATAGACACTGAGACTGAACAGGGGAACCTCCCACAGAGCTGAAAGCCTGAGATGCTGCACTGGAGCTGAACAGGGAAGCCCCAGTAGCAAGAGGTGTGACAGATTCCTCTTCTGCTGTTAACACTAGAATTCACACTGCAACACATCCTCATTACTGTGATTGGTAATTATCTTCTGAAGATAAAGATTTTCATGTTGAGTTTTTCAATTTTCAGTAACTTGGGTAAACGATTCTTTTAATTTTCATTTAAACACATAGTAGTGAATCTGCCTAAAAACATACAGCAGTTATGATCCATGCCCCTACTTAAGAAAAATGCAAATTGATGTGACATGTTTTTAATTTAAAAAGACTTCATGATTAATTCTTAAAAACTCTTTAAAAATCAAGAGTTGTCTTATCTGATCTAAGTTTTGCATTATCTTATAGGTTGGATTAATATAGCATGCGTTTTTATATACTAAATAACAGAAGATATTATCTGTGTTATTGTTTTCTAATGGCATATATCTAACTTACAAGTTTATTCTGTATGGTTAGTAACATACAAAATGCAGAGGAATGAAAGATACCTATTAGAAAAAGCTATCTATATTTACAGAAGTAAATATTTTTAACTATATCTTAAAATTCAGCCCTTAGCCTCATGTCAATTAATTTATATTACTGCTATCAAATTTGGTCATATAACCCAATGAAATACCCATTACACGCCTCTGAGTGTAAAGGTAAGTAATATAATAGCGGGAGGTATCTTTGTTCTGCAGTCAGGCACTGTGTTGCAATTGCGTTTCTTTATTATTTATATTTACATTATTA
>NW_009634812.1:0-13290 GCF_000690535.1 Cariama cristata | reverse complement strand
AACCTTGCCATGCAAACCCAGTACACAAATATTTTTTTAATATTTTGGTATTTTTCATATCAGTCTGTTAGTTTTGATCTCACACATCTCTTGTGGTTTCACTGGGAATTAGGATCAAAGGACTGGAATTCCTCAGTCCTGGAAGTCACTACAGGCGATGATCTCTCCCTATGGCGTATCGTACAAGAGTTTCCTTTCCCATGCAGATAGCAGCTGCTTCGGGCCCTACGCAGTCAGTATCATTTGGGCAAATGACAAAGAATGTCTATTTAATATGTGCCTCAGACCTCTTATTTCATTAGTATAAAAGCTTCTTTTGAATTTTTTGTATTTTGAAAAGTGGTTTTGTAATACTATATTTTATCATTTTTATGCTAGAAAAAGCATATAATAACAAATTATAAACGTAATGAACTTAAGTTGTAAACTGATGAAGGCTAGAGCTATGTAGATTTAATTCACTTTTAGATGGCTGAAAGACTGATTGAAGCAGATTAAATTGACATTTTTGCTATTCTACTTTGGCCTGCCTTTACAAGTGAGAGACTTAATCTTGAGACTCTTACTTTTGCTTCCAAAACATAGCAATTGCCAAACTAATTGAAAATTAAATAGCACCCATTGTTACTCTTTTGAGACTCTAAATTCTGCTCTGGTTTGAAACAAGTCACTTGGTTCCTGCAGAACGAAAATTGCTTCATTTGTTGAAGTTAATCAGATTTACCTTAAAATAATTCCAAATATTATATAATAACAACATAGAGCCAATCCCATTGTTATTTCATTTTTATATCTGTTCATGAGTTTGTGTGAGTTACAAAAAAAACCCAACCAAAAGAACCTCAGCCAACCCATACCAAGAGAAAAAAAAAACCCAGAAGAACCCCTGAAAGAAGCAGCGCTCCCTGTTGCATAGGGAGTTGCTGAGCCCAGCAGCCCCATGCACCCAGATGCAGCCAGAAGCTGGAGTACAGTGCTGTATTCCCAGCAGGCACACAGACACACACACACACACACAGAGCACACGTAGACACCATACATGTGTGATGCTCTGCTCACATCTGGCCACACAGATAACACTGACAGACACACTCAGTACTCATAAAAATACAGACAGCACCAAAGACCTCATCCTGTTTCTCCTTTGTTGCACTCCTCTCTGATGTGGAGATCTGTTAGTGGGAAATAAATGCATGGACAGTGTGGGTCCCTGCAGCAGCTGGGCTGAGGCACTCGGTCTTCCCAGTAGCTGCCCCTGGATCCCAGTCTCCCCAGCTAATGGCCCCAGGGCACATGAGCCCCTGAGGCTGCAGCCACAGTCCAGTTGCTGGTACTCGTACCTACATGTGAGTACACACAGACACAGACACACAAGTGGATCTCAGTCAACCCCCAGGCCCCATGGTCTTCCCAGCAGTTGTCTGGGACCTTCTGGCCCCTCCAGTAGCCACCTTCTCCAGGTGTCTCACCCTCTGAGACACACGTGCCCTCACACCCCCCCTAGCTCCCAGGCTATTTCACCTGCTCACCAGGCTGGATTTTGGGAGTGCTCACACTCTCACTTGCACACCCACACTCACTCGAGGTGCTGCACCACGGACACACAGCTCTCCAACCCATGGTCAGACGCCAGCTGCTCCCCTCAGACCCCCATACACACACATGCACAGAAAGTAGAGTCCCTCACACAGGAAAAGTGTTAGAAACCAAGTTTAATCAGGAGATGGGACAGACCATGCTAGTCAGGCACAGGGCATGGTCACACGAGCATAATGACCAGCGCCAGTTTACATACAACCAGTCCCTTCCATGCCTTTATTCCTATATTTTCGCATATCTGTTCCTCGCCAAACCACCTGAATCCATCCCTTTCCGTGATGTTGGTTCCTCCCCTAAATACTCCATACTCAGCCTTGTGCAATCCCCAAATGCTCTTCTCCTCTACCCTACAATAAGCCCTGTAGCCCTAGGCAGGACCCCCCCCCCCTCAGTTTGCGGGGTGACTGAAGAGTTCCTGGTGCGGGGTGTCCCCCAGCCCCTGGGGCTGTGGGTCACCTGGGACAGCCCCGGGGAGGTCAGAGTAGAGGTTGTGTCTCTACGTCAGATATTGGGGCTCTCCTACTTGCCAGGACCCTCTGGGTTTCTTCTAGGCTTGTGGAGATGGACCTGTGATGAGCTGATGGCACCTGTGATGGTCCTGGGAGGAACCAGGGCAGGGTGCTATTTATCTCTCCCATCTACCATCATCTCCCTGTGCTCCTTTGTGTGTGTACAGGTGAACTTTTTATTGCCTAACCTAACACCTCTAACAACGTCACTCGCTTATCAAAAGCAAATCAGTATGGGAACCAGCACAAGACACCTCTTCAAGCAGCAATGGGATAAGAGACTTTTTTTTCCTTTTCCTAATAAGAATTGAGAGTATCAGGTTTTTTTGCAGTTAGCATACAAATACTTTAATTATTCTTTTCAACTCATATCAAATTTACATCATATTTATTATCATGTTATCATAGCTGTATTATTGCTGTAACTTGGTCTTTTCCAGTCAACCAAAGCTAATGCTAGCAAACAGCCAGTTTAATCTTCTTTTCTTTGTTTGCTTTTTGAACAGGCAAACAGAATTATTATAATTTATTTCATTAAAATATTGGAACTACCAATTAGATTTAGAACTATGCATAATTCATTTATTTATTCAGCAAATTTTTCAGATTTAAATATTTCTAACTTGCATTTTTGCAATATGTAGTCCCCCGATTTTTAACATGGTCAAGAAAACCAGCTCACTAACATAAAAAATCAAAGCAATGTATTCGAATTACATGCTTGAATGCATTAACTAAATACAGTTTTAAAATGCTTGACAAGCTGAATATATAAATAGAACAATGTAGTATAAAAGATATACCTAACTGGTGGATGTTTAGATTTCCCCTTGAATCATACTTACTGTCCAGTCTTCCATTAGGCCAGAGTAGAAGGTTAAAGACAGTTTTAAAATTTTAAAAATGAATGGGTATAGAGTGAAGGGTTTGTTGTATCTTTTTTTCCTTTTTTTTCCCCCTCTTGTTACTTTGATTTTTTATTTTTTGATGTTGATTTTATCAATAAAAATAGTTATGCCTCAGTTTCCCAGTGAACCTGTGGAATTTTTTTTATACTTTCAGACTTTCTAGACAAAAAGGCCTAGTTTAAATGGCCCTGAAAAACACCACAACAAATTACTGTGCAATGGCATGCTTTGCCTTGTCTGCTTCATGTCTGCCATATCAGCAATGCTACTCTCACAGAAATCAACACTCCCCATGTATAAAATTGGACTTATTCCATGACACCATTGCCATAGAGGAAAAGATGTTACATTCACTCAGTTGTGAACATTTTTTTCATCCCTCTGCCCTCACCTATGCTGATACACAAAGAGTCTTTGCGTATATTCAGTGGGAGTTGCAGAGTATATGATTTCTCAGTGCTTCATAAATCCCTAAATCCCCCAGAGGTGAAGTAACATTAACGGTTCTCACTATGAGATGAAAACCTAGCACTTCCCAGCAGCAAAGCTTATCAGTGTACACAGAATGACTTAAAAGGTGTGATAATGAATCCCCTGCTTCTGCATATTTACAGCGTGTATACTATGCTTGTTTAGCTTTTGCTTATTTCCAGAGCTATAGAAGAAGGTTATTTTAATATCTTTGGTTTTCATTTTAAGAGAAAAAAATCACAATTCTTTTTTTTTATACTAACTAAAACTAGTCTGCTTAAGTTAAATATTTATTTCAAAATTCCTAGAGAATAAAATAAGAAAGTTTCCAAAGCAAAACTTGATTAATGGGTGTGTTCCACTTTTACAGTAAGAATCAGATCGCTGTTGTAGAGTGTTTCAAATTAAGTATGCTATTTTTGGCAAGTTATCAGAGAGGTTCAAGGAGGTATTAGGTATTTTGATCATTATGTACAGAAGTTATCTATCTGCTGCGTTTGACTACCTTGAATAATTCGCGATTTAACAAACAGATAATCCTGAAGTCAAACAATGAATATAATAGAGGCTGCTGAAATAAATGTGTACTAATGGAAAACCATGAGTGAAATAATGTAAAATCAACCGCTGAGGAAAGTAGTTCTTTCAATGAGTTTTTGCAATTCAGTGATTCTGCATGTAAGTGTGTGTCTATCCTTCCTACACTTTCTTTAAAGCCTTAGAAATGGTATTTGAAATAAGTGAAAATAGTTTCTGGTGTTTTCTTGATACATGGTACTTTTGGTCAGGGCTTTCAATTATAATTGTCACTTGAATAAATTTAGAAAAGAAGATTAGTAAAAGCAATTGATAAAATCAAAAAGCCAGAAGAAACTGTTATTTTCTAGCTCTTAAGTGATGCTGAATATAATTTCCCATTAAATAGTACTGAGACAATAATTTGTGTTTTGTTAAATTTTATTATCAAGAAAGTAATCCAGTCTTGATGTGAAAACATCAACAAGTAGATAATCCACCACCGTTCTTCTCTGTGATTAATATGGCCGCTGTTAAATATGTAGTCCTCTCTTCTCCATTGTATTAGTTTGGTTTGATCTTTCTGTGTCTAGTAGTGGTGTTATGTTTTCCCTCAACAGAGTAAAAAGCCTTTTGTTAACCTTATAGTTCCCCTTTTTGAAGCACCAAGTCACCTCTCAATTGCCTAGATGAACTAAGGAGGTTGAGCTCTTTAAATCTCTCATCAGAAGGTATTTTTCACCAGTAGTGCCTTTTTATTCTGAGTTGGTGCTATTTGAAACTTCCAGTGACCACTTATGTGATTTTAGCTGTCTTAAAATATCGAACTAAGTAGTACTGGATCTACAGCTAAAACTACATTTACTTTTTTCCATGTGTTTAATTTTTTTCTACTGCTATTTTTTCTAAAAAACAAAATCATGAACACTTAGGAAATTAATTAACTAAGTCATGTTAAACTATACTATGTACCTTAGGGGCATAAATAATTTTCCTTAACCGTATTAGTACACCTGTCATGGCTGCTGTAGGTAGACTATCCTTGTTCATTTATCCTTTTTCTTCCCTTGTTTTTTGTTCTTTCACGTTGTGTGTTTCTTCCTCACGTTGATACTGTAATTGCAGATTTCCCCAAATCCTATCAGTACAGCCATTGTAGTGTTGGGAGGTCATTTATTTTGAGAGTCTTTTAATTTGACTTGTTTAGATTTGAGTAAAAGTGTATGAAACTATTTTCCCAAAACTTCTGTTTAGTATAATTGATTTACATTTCAAGGACGCTTACTCAGCTATGTAGTAAAATATCTACAAGTCTACAATGAGATAAGTTCTTGGAGAATGTTTGTTTATGAATTAGGTAGGAATAAATACTACTTCTGTTAAACTTAAGATTCTTTTGACCTAAGCTTCATATGTGACAGTTGATTGTGAATAGCTCCCTTTTTGGAAATTAACTTAAACCATCCTTTTCCAGTCTGATTTTCAGTCTGTCTCAAAACTTGAGTCCCTTAATATATCTTACATTGACACCTGAGAATATAAAACACCCAACACCATTAATCACTGGCCTGTATTTTCTTATTTCTAAATTTAGATTCCTTGATCAAAAAGGAGAATTTTAATCCAATATAGACTATAATAATGAAATCAGTGTTTGAATTCTTCCCATGCACTGAATATATATTTAGCCTTTCTGAAAAAAGCTTTGATTTTTTTACATGTATACTTTTGTCACTCTACTAAAATTATAAGATATCCTTTATTAGCTTAATGTTGGTCTATGCAACATGATAACAAAAGTGCAGGAGAAAACATTCAGACTGTTTTCTTGTGAATGTGGCATGTACATCCTCTAAGAACTAGCTGCTTAAAATAGCTGCTCCTGTAATGTCTATTTAAAATTCATAATCAAAGTAATTTGACATACATATTTTGTTCAGCATATCCTTAAGATAAAACTGTCTCTGTTCCTCCCATTTTCAGAGCCTTGAAGCTTTTTCTTTTTCAGTGTTTGATATTAGAAATTATCTTTGGATTTATTGTTAAAAATGCCATCTCATAAAGGCAACATGAATTCTTAAGAGAGATTGGTTATCTTGTCTGTTTTGATGGCACAAAATATTTCTTCTTCTCAAAATATAAGGCAAAGCTCCGAAGTTGACTTAGAGTGACAAAAAAGAAAATATATGTATCTGAAAAAATTACACTTACCAAGAGTATGGAAGAATTGGACCCTAGGGTAAAGCTCTGTCCTCAAGACTCTCAGTCCAAAGTTTAGGTAGAATTTCTCAGTGCCAACAGAGCGAGACATTTGACAAAGACTTGGATTACATACAGATTTTTCTTAACAGAAAGGCATTCTATTAAAAAGTCTTCCTACTAAGCCACCATATCGGAGCATATTATTATGAACCCTTGATTTTTGGGCATTTTCAGGAGAAACAAGAAAGAGCTCGTTAAAGGTGGAAGCTTGCACTTAGTTCCAATCAGGTTGCTAAAGGTAATTCTTCTTTCTTGAGTGTCTGGTAAAGTTTCTGTGTTGCTCACAAAAAGAAGACGGCGGCTCAGCCATAGCTGCTTCATGATGTCAGCACTCAGCAGATGTCAATCTAGTAACAGCCGTTCATTCCTCAGCTCTTGTTTGGTATGGCGTTATCCTTCCTAGAACTATTAAAAATACTGTATTTGTGGTTGAAAAGAAGTATATCATCTTGGTACACATTTTTATACATGTCACTGTTTTCCCCCAAATTACCTCCAAATTAAAAGATGAAATTTAAATAACATGTTGAAATACTTCCAAAGCAAGGAACATCCACCCCAGACCAAGGAACATTCCCCCAGACTCAGTAGCTACTCTTTGTCAAGAGTCGTGTTGTGCTCACTCAGTGCCAGGTCTTCCACAGTCCTTGTTGAAGGCACCACTGTCCCAAGGCTACCCAGCTTCTAAGAGAGTTATTTTCTATGCTGTTCTGATATCATGAAACTGAGGCATCTTCCTTGAACTTCATATTTGCCAATGCAAAAATACGCATTTGGAAAATGTTCAAGAAAACGTAGGTTTCATTAATCTCTAAACCAGCTAGCAATATGGAGGGAAGAGCAGAATGTGGACCTAAGAATTTAAAATAAGAGTATATGCACGAGTGATGGAGATATGCAAACTACATGGAGTGATGGATATATGCAAGTTTCAAGGAAACATGCATAACCTACATGCAATCACAAAATCAACTAAACTCATTATTTTATATTCAGCACAGACAGAAGGCATTCATGTGGTCAGTTTTTGTATGGGAAGAAATTAGAGACATCAAATAGTGGGCTGTCAGTAGTACCACACTTGCAGTTTCTTCATTTTCTACCATGCAAGAGAAGAGTTCATTCAGGTTCAGCTGTGCGATGGAATAACATTCAGATGATCAATGTAAGACCTGTGTTTTAGAGGTGTTTTCAGTCCAAACTGCAGATTTCATTTCTCTACAAAACCTGGAGACAGTCAAATACTGACTTCAGAATAGGATCTTCTGATGGATATTTTGATCATCCCACTGAGTGGCACTATGGAGACGTTAATGGAGAAGAACCATAAATCAGCTTTTGACACTATAGTTGAAAGACTATAGTTGAAGTGGCATTCAAACAAGGAACTGAGTGGATCCCATGTTATGATTTATTTTTTTAGAGACAATCCCTACATACTACTACTCGGTGTGTTCTATGAGAGTGTGTATTCATAGTGCAAACTGGGTTGATACTGTTTTCCAGAACTGAGGAGAACATTTGCAGGCATTAAAGGCTTGATGCCTGCTGAATTTGTTTTATTATGATATATCATGTATTGATAGCACAAAGGAGCTAAGGGAATCTGTCAGGGCAAGGGGCCAGCTAAATGACATGTAGAAGGTTAATGGAAAACAAATGGCTGTGCTGCTTCTTAAACTTGCAGATCCTGCGTCAGCTTATACACATAGAATAAGAAAGATTTTTGTAAAAATCTGTTGTGACACCAATTTATCTTGGGGCTGTACCATTTGTTCACTAGTACTGCATGCAGAGATTTCCAGCACAGGGAGCAGGTGGAAGGTCTGGTAACAACAGGCAGTACTTTGCTGAATTGATGGAATGAGGAAGCCAACTGATCATGAACCTACAGCTTTTACAGGTACCCATATAGCAGAAACATCTATGCCTGCTGTGAAGCTCTCTGGAGTTACAGTACTGATTGGTAGGGAAGATTTTGAAAGCTGTTGGTGAGAGAAACACTGGGGTAGTGTATTAGACAGAATACTCTTTAGGCAGGGAATACAGAAACAGCAGAGGGTTGGATTATTTCAGCGAGTTGGTTTAAGCTAGAGATCCTATAGAAAATTGCGATTCCTCTGCGAAAGTCAAGAAGGGGGTAACTGAGAAGCAAGGCTTGCAATGATCCTCCTAGGTTATGGAGTTTGGGTCCTTGTTTTATCAAAGAATTTATTCTAGAATTCCCTTCAGAAACTAAAGTGAATGGTGAGATTGAGAGTGGTTGTTTTTTCTTATTCTTATAAATCCTAAACTTTTGGAAAGATTTCATTATACAACAGGCCATAGCGAAGCAGAAGAAAACCTAGAGATAGCTAACGATGTATTTGCTGGTCCCAAATGACTTCGAGTGATAAGCAAGAAATGTTTGATCTATAAGCAGAATCCACACAGAATACTCATGCTGCCAAATGTGGAATTGTAGATCGTTTCTGCTAGGGCCAAAAAATGGTAGTACTCCTGTAATTGTGTCTTTGGAGGAGAACTCCTAAAGCCTGAGGCACTAGGGCAAGGGAAACAGGGCACTGGATTGGGTTCTGCAATCTGAATTAAGAAAATTCGGTGTTTCAAAAGAGGAGTACTCAACTTGGAGAAAATCAGAGCAATGAAACCAAAGCAAAAGGAAATTGATGAATTCTGCACTATACTGAGATAAATTTGCTAATTCCTTTCAAGAATAGTCCTATGAATGTTATTGCAAATACGTCACTGTTTCTTACTAAACTCTGCAGAATACGTAAAGCTGTGTCAATCTTAGTAATAGATAATTCTCTTCCACACACTCTCAACATATAAAATACTGAAAACGTTATTTTTTTTCCTGTACTGTAGCAAAACCACAGAACTGTTCAAATACATTCCTTATCGTGATACTGGGCTTCAGGCTGGACAGGAAAGGGCCTGCTTGTGGTCACCAGGTACTGGGCAATCTGCTGTTCCCCTTCACCTTCAAATATCTGTACTTGGGAAAAACCTGCAGTGAAAGGCAGCCAAGAGCTGAACTCAGCAGAGCGGCAGCAGAAGCAGCGTGAGGAAGTACCAGCAGATGATGTCAGAATATTTTAGCTTTGAGTGGTAGCCAGTATTTGAGGCCTTGCAGGTTATTTCATGCAGGAAGAAAAACTGGCAAGATACTCATGTATTTGGGAAAAAAAAAATGTTATGCCATCCAAGACGTACGTGAGGACCGTTACAAAGAATGTGCTAGAAGCAAACAGCAAGTGTTAGCTTTCTTGCTATGGAGTCACATAAGGATTTCTCAAGCTATAACTATGTTAGATCTAAAAGAGGGTAAATTGCATCAAGCATAATACTATGTTAGCTGAGCCGTGCTTCTAGTATCTTACCTGGCTTTGATATGACTTGTGTACTACGTATCATTTACCTGTTTGCACACGTGCAGTTAAATGTAGGTGTAACCGATTATTTTCATATGCTAGAAATGCTAGAAAAACCCACTGAGGTCTTAGCCACTTACTGTTTCTCAGCCAAATGACTTCTGCTTATGGGTTAATGTTATGAAATAATAGAAAATAGGTTTAAAAAGGATCTTGAGAAGCTAACCCTATATCAAAGAAGAACCAAATATATTTGACTGTTGTTTTCAGACCTTAATTTAACATGTGCTTTAAAACCTTTAATGGCTATGATTCCACTGCTTCTCTGGGTGATTTATTCCAGGGTTTCATCGCTCTTACTGTTAAAAAGCTTTTTTCTTGTGTAACCAAAGTTTCCCTTGCTGTAGATTAAGACTGTCAGCTCTTGTTCTAGCCCTAGTGGAACTGCAGAAGATATCTTTACTCTTTGCATTTCCCTTTTTATGTTTAAAGTGTATCATAACTCCTCAAAACCCTCTCTAGATTAAATTATTTCTCAGTTATGCCCTACAAATGGACAATTAGTTGTGCTTCATACCGTCTTCACTTTCGGTTCCCTTTTCTCTATCTATCCTGTCTCCCCTAAGCAAAGTTACACAAGCAGAGAATAAGACTGCAAATTCTTGGTGCCAGACTGCCTGCTACCTTTGCATTTGTACAGCTTTTGGTTCTTTCATGATTAGTCAAGCAATACTAAAAAACCCCATCTTTTACTTGAAATTCATAGCCACCCTGAAAAGGCATGACAAATAGATATGGACTTTTTATATTGTAATACAGATAATTTGAAACTCATCTTCAACCACAAATTACAAGTTCTCTACAAAACCTTGCATATCAGATAGGAGGAAACCAATTTAAAACAAAACAAAACAGTAACTATTAAAAAAAAAAAGCTTCACAGTGGGAGAAGCTAGATCCTCCCTTCATATTGTCTGTGTAATTATTAGTTAATTACTAGTTAATTACCATTAAGGAAGGAAAATAAGTTCTTCAAAGGAGTCAACAGTCTAAGTGAGTTTTACCTTTCCTAGAGAAATTTATTTTGATAATTTGAGTTCTTTTTTTTTCAATTAGTTTTACATCTGAGTGGTAATTTATGGATGTGTAGGATGTACATGTAACTTTATTATAATGTTCTTTTTTTTAAGTTTTAGGTATTTTTCTAATCTTTAATTTTCATGTGAGTTAGCACAAGCTTGTATGATAATGGAAGGAACGTCAAAAATATTAGAAAGTTTTCCCTTACACTCCTAGTAGGCAGCATTCTCTGAGAAAACGAAACTCTCTCGTACATCTTAAAGGATACACAGCTGCCAATGCTCTGTAGGGACTCTCTCAGTGTATTTTCAAATGTAACTTCAAATAAGAATTAATTGCGCCATAGAATACAAGAACATAATAACCCACAGTAAGAAGTACACCATAATATATTAATAAAATTCACAGAAAATTAGATTTTTTCCCTTGAAATTATGCTTGAAGAACTCGTATATGTTAAAAAGAAAAACAACTTGTTAGCTTGCAAGTTCCTCTTGTTTATAATCAGTGGTTCGTTCAAAAGTACCTTCCAGTGTCAAAGAAAAATTATAAATACATTGAAATCTCTTGAGCATTCTGACAATGTTTTGTGCAGTTTTCAGATAGGTTGTCACTGTTTTCAAGGTGCATATAGAGTTTGTTTGAAACAAAAGAAGTCTGTCTTGTCTTCTCTTCTTCAAAACAAATAAAAAGCCCAGATGAACCATCTTTGCTCCAAAATACTCTGTAAGGCTTAAATGGACTTGTGAAGAATTAAGATGAAAGAGTCATCAGAAATCAAGATTTAAATTACCGAGTTTACTTTTGGCAAGATACGGTTTCTGCCGTGGTTAAAAATTTGTAGATAGCTGTTTTGGTTAGTAGTTGTAAATCATTCGGATAGTGCTTCCAGAAATGCTTATGTATACAAAGCTTGATTCTCTATTTCTTTGTACTTTGTACAGTTATTTGCACCTGTGAAATATATGTATTTAAAACATACACATGTGCAAAGAATATTTGAAAGACTAACTGCTTCCTACTTTTATTTAGTCATGAGTAATTGTTAAAAACACTATCTAAAACTAGCATGAAACAGCAAACCTTCAGATTTCATTTTCTTGAGCAATTTGGAGTATACCTGAAGTTGGAAGGGTAATTTTCAGAGAATCATCCTGGGAAACAAAAGTGTGCAAAACAAAAATAATTTAAAAACATTCATTGTTGTATGAATTGTATGAAACTGTCCCTGCTGTAATGAGCTGCTGTGTATAATATGCTTTTATAATAGCAACAGCAGTAAAGCAATTCTTTTGTGAGTTACTCTGTTAGAAATGAATGTAAGCAGAATAAATTGGAGAACATTTTCCTTTTGATTTAGAGAGAGGTAGGAATGTAGAGAAAGCATAATATACTGAAGTGCTTCCTGGCTCCAGAAAATAAAGCTGATACTACCAATGACTGTTTTCACTTTCAAAAATAACAAATTCAAGAGTCTTTTAACATTTTTAAGGTGCACTTAAGGTGCATTATTTCTAAAAATTCACACTGGAATTCTAAGACTTTTAGAAACATTTCTCTATTTCCAGTTCTCCGAGACAAAGAAGAAAAAAAAGATGACTATGAGTATTTGGGTGTGATTCAGCCTTAATGAAAATACACTGATGAATAGATTTTTAAAGTCATAAGACATCACAGTTCATTTTGAACATGAGTAATACTCCTCTAAATCTTCTCCCTAATGCTAAAATTTCATTGAGTTCTTTAAATCTCATTGTAGTAAGGGACTCACTGAAACAGTATGTAGAAAAAAATGTAATTTTCTCCTCTTTTTGCAGTATTTCTGATCTACCATTATATAGCTGATTAAAAAAGGAAAAAAGAAAATGTCATTAAGGCAACCCTTTGCAATATATTAATTTTAAAAGATCAAGTATTCAATGAGTATTCCTTGAGCTAAGGAAACATTATAATGATTACAATATGCTATATAGTAATTTCTTTAAAAAAACATTAAATCATAGATTATTCTAGTTAAAAGTAATTTTTCATAATAAATTTGGACTAGGCATATAAACATTGTGTGGAAAAGATCTATTCCACCGGATAAACACAGGTATAACTGAAATCAGAATCTGACAACCATAACCAAATAATTTCAGTGAGGTGCAAATAACTCAAAATGTGTTAAAAACCTCAGAACAAAACTATAATCTTACTGAATGATAAACAACATCTTACTCTATTCCTGTTCTAATTACATAGTCCAACAAAGCTGTCATGAAATCTGATATTTGACCAGGTGACTCGCTTGGTGGATGAGGGAAATGCTGTAGATGTGGTCTGCCTGGACTTCAGCAAGGCCTTTGACACTGTCTCCCATGGCATTCTCCTGGAGAAGCTGGCAGCTCATGGCCTGGACAGGAATACCCTTTGCTGGGTGAAAAACTGGCTGGCCGGCCGTGCCCAGAGAGTGGTGGTGAATGGAGCTAAATCCGGTTGGTGGCCGGTCACCAGTGGTGTTCCTCAGGGCTCAGTGCTGGGGCCACTACTGTTTATGTCTTTTATCAGTGATCTGGACGAGGGGAT
>NW_009634811.1:0-14934 GCF_000690535.1 Cariama cristata | reverse complement strand
TATATATATATAATATATATGTATATAAATAGCTATTCAGCATGCAAAAACTGTAGTGATTTCCAAAATCTGATTACAAAATCCACACCAGTCACACACATAGTCTGCTGAATGGGTTTATGAGATTGTCCTGGTTGAAACGTGACCTCCACTTTAGTGGCCTCAGGGCTATCTCACCGCAAGCAGCCGCCCTCATCCATCAGCCCCTCTTCATTGGAATGGATTCATCAAAACGTAGAAGTACCTCTCAACTTCCAAATTTGTATGTCAGCTTTTTGCCTTTGCCCATTTGGGAAGCAAGAGGGGGAAAAAAAACCCTGCTGTGCATGACTAAAGCTTAAACATCGCGCTCGTTAGTGGAACCAAACTGCCAGTATCACCTCTGTGCTGCCGTCCCTTGAGACAGCATCGCCTGGGAGCTCAGCAAGACGGACACGCTGCGGACTGGAGTAGGACACATCCCTGCTCAGGAGCTTTTTGGGTGAAGGCAATGGGAGTTTCGTTCCAGAAAGAGTGCGGCTTGCTTTCCCACGCAAGGCCATTTCTCGCCGTGGCTGTCGGCTGGTAGGCAAAGCCAGCGCTGGAGGAGTCAGTTCAAGATACTTCCACAGTAAACAATAGTAGCAATGCATACACTGGTTACAGATTTGTACCTGTTCTACAAATATTTGTACACTGTAAAGCCTGACAGGTAATGGGAACTCTTCCCACCCCACCCCACAATTAAGAAAATATTCCTCTATGCCTCCTTTATGCTGAAAACAATTCTTTCTGAGTTAGTTAGCCGCAAAAAAAAAAAACACAACATAGCACAAAAGGCGCGCTTCAGCTGAATACGAAAGAAATCAAGGACCAGCAAATACAGAAATTGTTTCTGGAAAATATTAGCGACTTTTAAGCTTAAACTTCATAAATATATTGCAATAAGCAAGTGTGATTCAATCAACGGATGGGAATCTGAAGTCACTGGGTATGTTCCTAATGCTGCAATTAATTTGCTGTTTGGCCTCAGGCATAACGCTTCACTTCTTAGTTTCCCACAGCCACGAACGATGGTGTCGTGGGGGGAAGAAGAGACATTTGTGCATCGGTGCCTTCTCCTCTCCGTGCCACGGCACGAACCCTGCGCCACACCGGGGAGGTACCGGAGCGGCACCGCAGCTCCCTGACCCCACCGCCAAGCCTCCCCGCCGGCCCCCGCGCTCCTACGGCTCCGTCACTTCCAGAGGAAGAAGTAATTTCTACAGATAAAAAGAGCTAAAGAAACGCTGCTGCAGCAGTCCTTGAACTACGCAACCGAACTTTTTCCTTTGAGTTTTGGGATGCTGTGACTTCATGAACCAGGTACCATAAAAGTGAAGCTCATATTTTTTTCCAAATAGCCAAAATTTTCTCGTGGATGTTTAATATTACAAACAAAAGAAAGTGACTAGCCGCTTCACTTGTTAGTCATGAAGATGTTTTCTACTGGATCAGTAATGAAGACACGAGAATTAATTTATTTGGGAGTCAGGAAGAGACTGATGAATCCAGCCCACCAAGACAGGAGATATAATTCTCTGTGTGTCTGAAGAGACGAGCTCTTCACCCACACAAATCCCTCTGGAAATGCACATTTGTCTCACCGAAGTGCAAGTTACCCACAGGTATCAACACTGATTGAACACTGTCCTGGAGCAGTAACGTTGGCTGTGGCATCGCTTGGCCGTCAGAGTCATCCGTCAGTCCAGTTCTCCACAGTCCCCATCCCTGAATGATACTGCAGCGACGACTCCCTCGACAAGGAAAAGCTCTGTGAGTACAGGAATTCGTTCGCCGCGTTTAGGTGCGGAGAGGGGGGTTTTCTCTCGCACACAGACGGGTGCACCCTTTCCCTCGGGAAAGATGAAGAAGGAACGCGCTCCCGAACCTGAGACTGGGACAGCTGGTTGTAGACACTGAAGTGGCTTTTCCCTGGCGGCTGCGAGCCTTGACCCGTGATGGACGGGAGCCGCGGCATCATGGTGGTGGCTGTAAAATGAGCAGGGAAAGGCTGGTAAGGGACAGTTTCCATTGTCTGAACACTGTAGCTGGTGTAAGGTGCAACAGAAGTCCACATATTGCAGCTCAAGGGGGGAGGTGGAGGTGGCAAGTCATCAACCGTTGAGACACCAGCAATTTCAGCCCCCGAACTAGAGTACATGCACGCTTCCCTCGGAGTCACCTCGCTGCAATAGGAAGGGCTTAGCATCTGCTGATCGTACGGAGGCGGGGAACGGAAATAGTGATCGTCTCCTACAGAAGAGGAGGCTTCCAGGTAGGAGCGTTTGCAGGGCAGGTCCAGGTGCCGAGCACTTTCTGCAGGCAAAAAAAAATAAAAAGCATGGTCAGGAGCAGCTCGCAGAGCGACGGCTTTAACAGCGATCTGCTAAGAGCCTGGGGAGGTTTTATGGAGTCCCCTTAGAAGCCCCAGCCTGCAATCTGTGATTATTTCGCTAAACAACTGGTGCTCTTTTTCAGATTAACCCAGTTAAACCACTTTAGTTTGGAAAGACAATGTACAACATCAAAAAGACATTGTGTTGTGAATGTCAGGCTAATCCCCTCAGCCTCAAAGCATTCTGGTGACATTTATCAGGTTAAGTGAGCGACTTGGGCTACTATGCCCGCATCAGAGATTACTTCACGTTCATCCAGATAACAGAGGTCCCTGACACTCTTGCAGCGTTACTCCTGACAAATTCAAGAAGTCTCTTAAAGGGTCTTATCGCAGCCTGCCTTCCTGTCGTTACAAAAATGACTATACATTTCCCAGATATTCATGTCAAAAGCTGCAGAAATATTTCCAGATAAAGGAGCCCTTTCCCAGTCATCAAGCTGTAGCCCCTCTCCTACAGATTACAATGACCGTGGCCGTGTTTACCATCAGCTTTCTGTTAGTTGTTAGGAATATTCTCTGGATTAATTAGTGAACTCATCTGCAGATTAAACATCTGCTAAAATTACACATTTGCCTTGCAGTCCTCATTACTGGTACTGTTAGATTCTTCATTTGCCCATGATCACAGGATTCTCACAGCTTAAATAAATTAGTGGCCAATGAGACATGCAAATAGAGCGATTTTTTTTCTGTGCAAAATTTTTCCGTTTAACTTAAAACATGCCATGATCTCATCTGATGCTGGACTAAAAGGAAGAGAATGTAGTTACAGCTCACTTAAACGTGAGAACTGGTGGCTAAGGAGAACGGGATGCTTACACCCAGCTACCACAGCCCCACTAATCTGCAGCCAGCGAGAGAATTGCTAATAGCTTCGTCCTGGAAAAGCGCTGAATGTGTGTAACTTCATTAACGCTAACGGCAGTGTCAGAACATCTTGGGATAGATAAGGCCTTCTTCAAACAATTATTAACTCAGCTGATTCTAACAATGGATAATTTTCCAGCATAGCTTCGTGCCATTTGAATTATGCATTCTGATTATTTTTTTTTGGCTCCAATTCAGTGTCTGAATTTGCCTTCTATGGGACAAAACCACTAATGACTGCCCAAAACCCCAGCTCTTGCGCCCTCACCATCCAAAACACTTTGATGACATCAGTATCTTTGAAGACCAAGGCCCAAGAGACCTATTCAAAATGAACTGGAATTAGCAGTAAGCTTTCAGTGCTCATGCTCTTAGGTTTATTATTTGCTGTAATATTTTCTAGCTGTAAACTCAAGTTACCTCTTCTTTTTAGGCAATGATAGAAGAGCCCTGAATCTCTCTGTGCTGTGAAGGTGTTGAGTGGCAGATCTTGAGTATCTGAAGCTGCAAACTGCATGTGAGCACCATTCTCGTACTGATAATGTTGAAGGGTCTGGTGATTCCCATGAAGTGGGTTAACATCTGGCTTTGCTGAAAGCTGGCCATGACTGGACACCAACCTCTGCCTCATGATGCTTTTGGAAATTACTGGATATTCTTTGCTAAAAGAGGTGAGAGAAATTATTGCCAGTTAGACAGCAATCAGCATTAACAGAAAGATGAAATATTAGTTTGGCTTCCCTAGAGCATCTCCATCCCATGACTTCAACACCCTTTGCCAAACACGATGAACTCATACCCATCACACTCTGCTGGGTGTGGGCAAGTGTTACGACAACACACAGAGTGTGTCACTGAATTACAGGAAGAGCTTTTCAGGGATATAAATGGCATGAAAAGACTTAATGCCCTCAAGCACAAGAAAATGTGATGTCCCCACGGCGTAGGCACCTTTTAACTTCTTCTCCAAAGAGATGCAGCACATTCGGAGCAGAATAGGGATTAAAGCCCAGCTGTTAGGCTGTATTTCTGCACAGGGCAGGGGTCTGAAGGGTGCCTGCGCTGTTTGCGTGTGGGACGCTGCTGCCCATACCCGCTGCCTGGGTTCCCTGTACCCACGCACACACACACACGTGCACAAGCGTGTGCGCCGCAGCAGCTCCCCGACCTCTCCTCGCCGCCGTCCCTCCTCGCGCCGCTCGGCCGTACCTTTGCAGTCGTGCCACGCGCAAGTCGCTGTCGTCGCTCCCCCTGAATCCCTTGGCAAAGGGGTTGTTTTCAATTTTCAGCTGGGTTATCTTTAAAAGAATGAAACCAAGCATAAAGCATCGGTCAGAGCAAAAGGTGCAGCAGCAGGTCGGAGGCTGTAGGTCTCTAGGTGCCCTGTCCTACGTGACACCCCCTGAAATGCCGTGTCCGTGAGAGTTTCAGCCATTTAAAGACGTGGTGGCAGAGACGGCGTCTCTGCCTTCAGTGCTGAGAGAGCAACCGAGCTCTGAAGTTCAGTGCTAGATCTTGCAAAAGCAACTTTTAAAGCTGACAAAATTGCCAGTTACGAATGAGGACAGGAATGCAAATTTCCTTGAGTCCGGGTCTTATTCTGGGCCCTGTGTTCTTATTCCGGGCTCTTGTTAGAGCGAATATATTTCTCTGATTTAAAAGAAGGTTTCCATGTTAGAGAGCCCTATTCCTTGTGGTGTGGCTCTCCCTCATTTCCATAGCAATTTTATTTATCTTTACATCCATCATTCAGTCATTTTTCCTCTCTGAAAAGAGTCATAACTCAAATAGTGCTTTATCTTCAGGCAAGAGAAAGCCGCTGCATTTTTGTAAGAACTGCCTTCTCCCCCAAGAGCTGCAGTGTATTAAAAGGGTCTAAATGCCTTAGAATTGACTTAGACTAGACCTCATTGTGATGGAGCTCAGTCTTTGTAAGGGAACTGTGAAAACACTGCCATTTTGTGAAAATTCTGTTAAAAAAATCATGTGTGAAATTTCCTTTAAAAATATTCACTAGTTTGTCACTGTATTTATTACTGCCCCAATAAATACAGCTTTTCCTTGCCAATCCGGCCACTCAATCCCTTCCCTTTACAAGGCAGGTCCAAACCAAAGCCATACAATGGTCAGGACTGCTGGGAAGAGGTACTTGGTTCTCCAGTGAAAAATGCAAAGAAACCACCTCTTTAACAAAGGATTTTGTCAAGACAAACAGGCAGTGAACAAGATCACCTGAGAGGGTTTGAGGAGCTGGAGAATGCCAGAACAGCACCAGAACAGTTGTAGGGACACAGGAGCTCCTAAAAATATCCCTTGTCCTCCTCCCACGGAGATGCCCGTGTGTCTGTGCACAAGCATAGCCCTAAGGCTCTCCCACGGTAAAGTTGTAGACAGGTCTAACGCATATCACGGACAGACCGGGTCAGAACCAGGTCATATTAATGTCCTTCTCTTCTAAGGGACACCAGTGGGCCGGATCATCTCCTCAGGCACCTGAGTGTCACTGAAAAGACCTTTTCCAGAGGAGGCGAGGTGACAGCGTGGCAGGACGCTGGTGGGGAGGTGAGGACACGTCATCTCCCTGCAGACCCCCTGCCCTTGGGTCTCCTCTCCATCCGAGGCAGCGCAGCCCTGCTCCCCGCTCCTCCCCGGCCACGGGCCTGCGCCAGCCTGCATCCCATTTTGGTGGGGAAGGGTAACAAGCAAGTTCTGCCTTCGGATGATTTCACAAGAGCGCTGCTATGACTAACAGCTACACTTTTAGCAGTGTTGAAAAATAGCCCATACCAAAACACCTCCTGCGAGAACAGCCGGCCAGTATCTGTGCTCGAGAAGGCAGGTGTGACACGTGGATTTAACCACCTCGGGGGCTCGAGCTTTTCCCACAGTGGCTCCAGGGTCCTCCCATCAGCTGATGAACCATGGGAAGCTTAGGGCCCTTCCTAACCCACAGCCCGACTTCAGGTTTTTATAACTTAATTTCATTCTGTCGTTCGGTGACCGTGGTTTTCCTCTGACAGGGGCAGAATCAGGGCTTCAGTCCCTCCTTGTCACCTTCCCCTGGCTTCATCCAGCCCAGGAGGGAGTCTGGGCAAACACCGACACCCTCCTCACTGAGCCGTCCTCGGGGGTAGCCTCTGTCATCAGCCTTCCATCTCTGGGAGCCCACAGCCAGCTCCGTAACCAAGACTCACACTTTTTGTTTAGGAAGACAATTATTCACAAGGACACTTCTTGCTAGCAGGATATTTCTGAGCTAAAAATAGCTCAATGATTTGTTTCTTCTAAAAGATACCCAGACCAGGTTTTTAATTGTTAACGCCTAAGAGAATAAGCAAAAATCATTCGGATATTTCTCCAAGGTTGTGATTTTCTTGAGACCACAGTGAGGTCGTGGCGAGACCTCCCGCCTCCCGCTCCTCTGCTGCAGACCGCCGTGCTCCCCGCACCCGGCAGCATCCAACTCCCCTGGCCCGCAGATCACAGAGCAAGGGCTGGGCAGCACCGGGCCGGCTCCTCCCAGGGGCTGCACAAAACGATCGGGGGCATTTCCCTAAATCTATGGGGTCCCCAGCAGTGGTTGTGTGGCAATGACAGTGGAAGTAGTACGTTTGTGAGGCACTTTGGGAACCTTAGGGTTGAAAGGCACTATTGACAGGTGAGACATTTTAAATAGGTATTAAATAAGCTCTTTTGAGCCTTTTTGGTTAACCATGTTTGGGCAACTGGTCATTTTACACCAACAGCTACAACTTTTCAAACAGGATTCACTTCAGTGTCCAAATAGGGACTTCTTTTTTTTTTTCTCCCCTGTCTTACCATAACACACACCTCCATGTTTCTGCTCTGAGTCTTTTAACTGGCTCACTAATTGCAAAATCTTGCAAGGGCTCTATGCTTCAAGCATCAAAGGGCATACAGGCATCCTGCTTGGGAGGAAAAGGTCTGGTCAGATTACTGGGGAGGAAGAATTTCACATACGTTCCTGATCCTGTAGTATTTTCCTATGAAGTGTAGAAAAGGAGCTGACACAGTAACACATGGCAGATTTCACATTTGGGGTGACAGGAGGGCACCAGTGGTGCTGCTTCACTCTGCACCTTTATTTATGAATCCTGAGGTACTTTAAAAACTCCAGTCAAGCCTCATACAGCCCTGCAGTCAGACTTCACCGTTCGGAAACCTGCAGGGGAGCAGGAGCTTGTGCAAAGGCAGGTAAATCAGTAGCAGGACTGAAAACGGAGCCTCGCCATCCCCTGCCGGGCAGCCTCTCCTCTCCCTGCCGCGGTGACAGTGCACCCGCTGCCACGGGAGGTGACAATCAACTGTCACATTGCTGTCCATCCTGCTACTAACCTGGGTTGGTAAAATCCTCAGAAGAAACGCTACCCACTGCCATCACTACCAACACACTCCAAACAGAAGAGAAGCCAAACCCTACAATACACGGCTATCTGTGACACACACCCAAGCACAGAACCAAGCCCTTTGTACTTTATATTCCCCCCCAAAACAAACCCAAACCCCCTCCTGCCCTCATGTGCTAACCACAGGGCAGGCTCTTAGCTGCATTTTTATGGTTACATTCCTCATATGTCTCACTAAACACACATGCTATAATTACTTTTCACTATAGATTTATGAGCAAGCTTTACTAGTCATTATTAGATTTGCTTGGTGTTTCGAATGACATCTTAGCATTTATGAGCGCACCGACTCATTAGTGTCTCGACTCGCAGGGTTTGCCGAGATGCTGGTACCCAACGAGGTTCATGCTGTATCCTCTGGCTCGTCACTCTTGCTAAATGCTGGGATGGAAATTTGTCTTTTAAAGCAGACATCTGCTGCTGCACAAGAGCAGCATAAGAGGCTCTCCTGTTCCCTCCGAGCAAACGGATCCCGCTCATCAAAGCACAGCACCGCAGCGACGTCGCTGTCCCGCTGCAATTTGGAAGGTCATTTCGCAGCCGGCGGCGGCAGAGGGCTGCGAGTTGCAAAAGCCCGTGAACAGAAATTAAGCGGGAAAAGCAGCTTACCTTGTGATTCTGGTAGGAGGTCACCGATATAAAGGACGTCTCCGGAAAAACATGGGTGCAGAAGGCTGTGTTCTTCGACCCGAAAGCGTTGTTCTCATCTGCCTTCACAATATGCAGTCGTGGTTGGTATTTATGCATTGAATTGAGAATGATCTGAAAAACAATTGATTCTAAAGTGAGAAATCCAATTTAGAGGGGAAAAAAAAAAAAAGACAAGCCATGGCTATTGGACAGACTTTAGTAACAGGACACAAAAGCCCGCTAGTGCTCAGCTTTAGCTTTGCTTTCAAATTAGAGGGGAAAATTACATTATATGAATGCATATGAACCAAGACAGAAAAGGTATCTGCTGCCCTGGCAAGCAGAACTGAACTTAAAGCTTTCCTGGTAAACCCTCATTTTCTTACTGCTATTGGATAGAGTCAGTCTGGGTGGAAAAAAAGTCATAAATTTTTTTTCCCAGCTCATGCTGAAGCTGTACAATATGTATAATTCACCAGCAGACTGGTCCATAAAGACTCCTAATAAATACTTTACTGAGCTGAAAAATACACAGTTTGGCAGAGGCAAAAAAAAAATCACAGAAACCACAGGAAAAAAAAAAAAGCAAGCTATTTTTCTTTTATCTGCTGGTAAAAGAAAACTACAAAAGAACGGATTTATTTTTTTTTTCCTCCTGTTTGTGGAGCGGCTCCGCGCGGGTGGCTGGGTCCGGGCACCTCTCGCAGCCACCCCGCAGCCTCTGCCCTCTTCTCCAGTCTCTGCGAGTGAGCGGCCGGAGCCGGGCAGGCCCTTTTTTAGGGCAGGGGTTAGGGGAGGCGAGGAAGCGCTGAGGTCCAGCGGGGATTGCACCGCCCGGGGTCGGCTGACGGAGCATTAGGGGCCGAGCGGGGTTGCCCATCCCTGCCTGGCCCCGCAGCATTGATCTTCCACAAAGAGAGGATGCGCCCAGATGCTACAGAAGAAACCGGTTTTAAGAAATGGAATTTCTTTTAAGAATTGGGATGGTTTTAAGAAAAGTATTTATTTCTTTTACTGGGCAAAGAAGAAATACTGCTTTCTTCTTCTTTTCTTGACACAAACCTTTTCAATCTCTTCTTCCCTCCCCCAAATTGGCAAACTGAGTCTGTGCACCCCGAGCCCAGCTGGTCCCAGGGGCGAGGGGCTCTCCAGCCAGGCCGACAGCCCTGGGGTGCCCAGTGCAGCTAGCAGGGACACGTCCAACCCCGACGGAGTTGGGCCCAAATAGACAAGACTGCAATGGGTGGTGTCTTCAACTGGTGGTAGATAAATGGGTAGACGGATGGGCACAGGGATGGATGGACACAATGCAGCAGAGAAGCATCAATTTACACCAGTTGTGGATTTAGCCAGGTTTAAAGGAGAATTACTAAGAAGCAGAAGACCTTTGCTCCGTGATCGGCCTTCATGTTCAGGAACCCTTTCCATTTCGTGCCCGTCCACGCTGAGGAGGGTTCGCAGCGATGGCCCTGCTCTGTGTGCTCCAGCTGGGACGCGAGGTAGCGTCGGGGGCTTGGGCTCTTTAAACCCCTTCGTCTGGCTGCACGTAACTCTGCCCACAGTAGCTGGCTGCATTATATACCACTTGAATGCAATTTTTATTGTTGACATTTTCCAGACAGCCCTCCTTGCTCCCCAAGAGAGAGAATGAGGAATTTTTGGCATTTTATCAGCTTTGCATCAAGTCTCTTAACCACTTTGCGGCTGTTGATGTGCAGGGTGTAGATCTGAGAGGGTCGGCTCAGGTTTTGGGTTCAAGCCTTTTCTCTGCTTTCACGTATCAGCCACTCATAAAACAAAGCCAAGAGGAATAATGCCAGAGGGCCAAGACTTTCATAAGAAGGGGCATTTCAATTTTCAATAATTAAGAGTTATCAGCCAAGCTGATAACTAACAGTTGTCTGGAGCAGATGCTGGACTGTGCTAAGCTCTCCTCACCGCCTGTCCCAAACTGCCCAGGTCTAGCAAAGATGGGTGACTTGTCCCCTGACTCAGAGCAAGTCAACAGCAGGATGAAGAAAACAATCTTAAACTGAGATTTCCAAAGGGAAAATTAGGAGCCGAAGTTTCAATACACTCCAGATGAAGTCTGTATTCCCCCTCCAAAGTAGTATCGACTGGGCTATAACGAGCCCTTTAAAAATCTTCTTTTTCTTTTTTTACATTTTTTATTTATAACGTCTTCAAACTCAAGGAGTCCAAACAATTTCCAAAATGAACAGGATATTACTTTTTGGAGCCTGATGATAGAAGCATTCAGGAAAGGATTTTTTGGACAGATGCTGAAGGTTACAGTTGTGGCTGCAAACCTGCCTGGAGGTTCCTCGTGAATTGCTTGGTATCTGTGGGATGTTTGGGGGGGGGGACACCTAAACTGCTTAATTTAACCGCTGCATTTACAAGGTCGGGCATTTCTGTCCCTTGCACCAAAGTGAGTATTTGCCCACGTGTCTCAGCATAAGTACCCGTTGGAAAGTGCCGAATTTCTTTGAGTGTGCGACCGTGACAGGAGACCTCCTTGAGATGTGCCAGATCAAAGCCTGACAGCCATCACTGAACGCAAAACGTGATTAATAGATGTGAGAACCGCAGAGCCCTGAGGTTAACCAGCAAGTCAGTGTCCACAGACGTGGATGGGGGAACAGCTTCCAGCAAAGCAAAGCCCCATAAAAATATGCCATTCTCATATGATGAAGGAAAAAAAGCCCGTGCCCGTCAGCTATTTGGTAGAGCGATCAGCGTGTCAGATTGGGGATGGAAATGGGAAGTCGTGGTGCTGTTTTGGGCACCTCCCTGTGCTCCCCGCCAGCTGCACGGGTGAGTTCTCACATCTTTTTCGGGGGCAGCGACCGCTCTCCGTATACTCACAACCAACCTTTCACAGGCTTGAAAACAAGCACTCATGTACAGAGGCTGTGTCTGCAAACGCATCCTCCGTACTTGTGCTTGGTGTAAGCCTTGTGCATTCAAAACCCCTACAAATCATTCCAAAAAGCCTCCCAACCCTGAGCTGCAAAACATTTGTGCCTGTGCAAAATGAAATGCCAATAATTCAGGCTAAATAGTTTTCAAGGCTGCTGTGGAAAACTGGTCACTGGCTAAAAATACACAAAACAAATGTAAATTCCACTCCGATGACGAACATCAGTGGAAAGATTAACTTAAAGAATTGTGTCAAAAATGAGAAGTATTTTAATTGACAGGACAGAGCACGGCTGCTGCTGGTGGGTGCTGGGCAGGCAGGGCTTCAGCAGCAGCCCTGAGCGGGACAGAAGGTGATGTAGGAGCTCTCAGCCTCAAAGATGATGCTAAAACACTAACTTTATATTTTCCTGCACTTCCGTCTTCATTGCAAGGGCACGGGGAGATTAAGTCGGTGTCAGACACCGTCACACACATTTTTAAATTGTTTTCAGTCCAAACGTAGGTAGTTTGAAACAGGTTAGCTACTGAAAAAGAAATGGTCCTTGCCTTGCCACTGAAAACAGTTACTGGTGTATTGGTTAGAGGGGGATCTTAAAGTGATAAAGGACCAGGATACAAAATTAGTAAGGGAAACTGGAAAACAGTGTTTCTTGAGCAGCACTGGGGCACACTGGCTTAGTAACTGAAAGCCTCGCTCTGCAACTTGGTGATCTTGTCTATTTGCCTATGAAAGGAACAGCTCAGCTTACATGAAATGGAGGCATATTTAGAAGTCTAATAAATACGATTTTTTTTCTGTATTAAAAAAAAAAGAAAAAAAAAAACAACAAAAGGTAAATCAAACAGATATTCCAACCAGAATCCTCAAATTAGATGGAGAACCCTAAATTTAGGAAGTGGCTATTGGCTCAACATCCCAACATGGGCCTCCATGGGGATGCCATCTCCCACCTCCACCACCCAAGCACTCTCTCTGCCTGGAAAATTCACATTTTCAAGAAACAGAATGGCTGCCAAGAAATACCCCTGAGGGTAACAGCAACCTTCACCTGTGAGAGCATCGGTGTGGGTGGCACCAAAAGGCCATAATGAGCCACCTGCCCCGCTGCGGGGACCCAACGGCGGGAACCCTCCTCGTGCTGCGCCAGGCGAGACCCAAACAGCTCCTCTGTCATTTGAAAAACATTTTACATCTCTTGCCTTCCAAGGCGGTCACCGGGATGCTCAGCCTGAGGCCAGCAGGGATGCCTCCCCCTGCCCGCGCACCCCCTGACGTCACCGCGTTACCACTTTATTGCTGGCCAGAGAGGAGCCAAAGTGGATCTTGAGGGTGAAGTCACTTCTACCCCCTCAACGTCGCACGTGCGGACCAGATTGCGAGAGACGAACTCCAAAGTCAAATGTGAGCTTACACAAACATCTTTTCTTTTTGTACCCGCCCCAGCCTCCCTCCTTTGTGCTGATCACACAGTCGGCAGCTGGAACTTAAGCTGTAGTATAGCTCAACTTCTTTATTTTTTTGGCATTCCCCAGTCAGCAACAAATGTCAAAAAAAAAATGGTGTCATTTGCTCCTTCCATTTAATTTTACTTAGGAAAACATACTCCTTTAGCATCTAATCTTGCACACTGCTGAGTAATGTCGGCTTCAGGGCTTGAAGACATTTGCCAGTTTGCAGGATCGGGCCCAGGGGCCAGAAGCTTAGCAGGGTAATGGTACCGCATTGCTTGTCGCAATGCAAACCTGCCTTGAAATCACCAGTAAAATGTATTTACTTTCATATGAAATTTGGAGAGTTGATTTAAGAGCACTCCCTGTTTTGCCAAGGTATCAAATGTCATATGATGCAGTGGTTGTTATGGCAACTGCCCTTTTTATATTGAATAGTAAATGGCTACGAAAAAGCCACATAATTTTATGGCTGCTCCCGGGGGATCACATAACTAATATAAAATCCCTCATTTTAATATATTTTCTGCTTCTTTCTTCCTTCCTTCTATTCTTTCAAAGTGAAAAAGCCTTTGAGCTGAGGCTGGCCCTTGTCCCACGCCGGGACACTGAGCTGGGGCGCGAGGGACCAGAACAAAAACCTGACGATTCAGTCTCCCGCGTGGAAAAAAGAGCGCGTTCATCAGCAAGGTTCTTCCAGAATCACAACCACTGCTGCAGTTCATCTGGATTAATATTTAGAGCCATCCCCAACCTAACTCTTCTTTACGATTAAATGGTTCAGAGATGCCCCCCATGAGTACCGGGCTGTGCTGCCCAGATGAATGGGACGTCTCCAGGGGAGAGGGGCTGGGAGCGCAGGACCACCGCCCCGGGACAGCCGCCCTCGCTGCATCCGCCTCGGGGGCTTGCAGAGATGCATCGCCTCAAAGCAAGCAGCTAAAATCATAGACTCATTTAGGTTGGAAAAGACCCTTAAGATCATCGAGTTCAACCAAATAAAAGACTATATTCAGACAACCTCTACAGCAGCTAAAACACTAGCTCTAAAATGATCTAAACCTCACCCTGTTTACTTTCAATCACCTCCAGGAACCAATTCACCTTGCTCTGCTCCAAGCCAGGCAGGGCCGTGCTGCAGGACCCCACGGATGGTGGGAAGGGGCTCTTTCCAGCGGCCCCCCCGCCGAGCTGCCGGAGGAGGAGGAGCCTCTCAAACCCACACGTTTGTCCTGGCAATCTGCACAATGGGGAAAAAAAGAAAGGCTGGAAAATCCTGGGAAAAGATTCAACATGAGCTCAGACGAATTGTTCCTTATGAGATGGCCAAAGCTGGGAGTTTTGGGGGTTTTTTTCCTCAGTCCTTTTTCATCTAAAGCCAACTGAAATTTGTTGTAGTGTTTCCTGGCCTTGTGATACAGCTTTGGTGTGGAGGAGAAGTCCACCTCCACGCTATCTCGTGAGTGTTTGTTTCTGGACGGACCGGACAGGGTGGACCCCCGGGGTGTCATCTGGGGACATCCACCAGTGCATGAGCATCCCCAAAACATCCCTGCACCACCCCACGCCACTGCCTGCCCTCCGACCCCGTGGACGCCAAAGGGCTCCCGCAAGCCGTGACCTCGTCACTTGCCCTTCTCCAGGCCAGCTCCCCACCCGAGACTGGAAGACAATTTCAGGATCTGATTCTAGTTAAACTTCACTAAAATCCACTGTGTTTGACTCATATAAACCAGTAATGTCACAACAGAAAGATTTAACACAAGAGATGTAAATCTTCTTTTCAACCAAGAACTCCACTGGTGGTTTCTTACCCAGCCATTTCAATTGCGCACTCAGACCTATTCATCCCTGCGAAACACACGCCATCCCAGCGGCACACAGCTCCGCTCCTTTTCTTTTGCAAGAGCAAAGCAGACAACATAAAACTTCTTGTCGGAATTTATAATTTATTTGGGCACCACTATTTGTCAGATCAGCTGTAGGACCTTTCCTAAAATGGATGGGTTAAAAAAAAAAAAAGAAAATAATCTTTTCATTGATATTCTTTCAGCAGAAGACTTAGCGATGCTTCAAAAAAATTGACTTCAAATTTAGGGCCAGACAACAGGGTTTTTTAAAGTTTTAAATGGACTGAGAAAAAAGACAGTTTAGTAATGGGAGAGGTGTGTGTATATATATAGGACATTCTTATTTTAAAATATAAATATAAGAAAA